>NC_034604.1:55323439-55324661 GCF_900095145.1 Mus pahari | reverse complement strand
CTAAGGGTTTATCTATCTTGTTGATTTTCTCAAAGAACCAGCTCCTGGTTTGGTTGATTCTTTGAATAGTTCTTTTTGTTTCCACTTGGTTGTTTTCAGCCCTAAGTTTGATTATTTCCTGCCTCTGTTAGACGTTCTCTTAGCAAGATAAAGATGGTTGGATAAAGATATATAAAGATGGTTGGATAAACGTGCAAGGAAGGTGGGTAAATTGACCGAAGAATCAAAATTTCAAACTAGCAGCTGGGCATGATGGAGCATGCCTGTAGTCCTTGTACTCTGGAGGCAGAGACAGAAGGATCAAGGCTAAGTGTGGCCCTGTGAGTGCTGGAGCTAGTCTGGGCAACATGAGACCCTGACTCTAAAGCCTGTGAACACGACGTGAAATCATGTTTTCTTGGTTCCAGGCTTGGGCTCTGATCCTTCATCGTCGCTTTTACAATTATTTTTAGACAGAGCAAAGCCATCAGAGAGTATGTCTGTTTTATATTGTTTCTGAGTGTGAATATTTTTTCCTCTTATTGAAAATAGATTTTTCCCCCTCACATGATGTATCTTTTTAAAAAAGATTTATTTATTTATTATTTTATTTGTTATATGTGTGTACACTGTAGCTGTCTTCAGACACTCCAGAAGAGGGCATCAGATTTTTGTTACAAATGGTTGTGAGTCACCATGTGGTTGCTGGGATTTGAACTCAGGACCTTTGGAAGAGCAGTCGGTGCTCTTAACCACTGAGCCACCTCACCAACCCCCCACATGATGTATCTTGATTTCAGTTTCCCCTGTGTCTACTCCTCCCAGTTCCTCCCCATATCCCCTCCCATACGGATCCATACCCCCATCTTGTCTCTCATTAGAAAACAAACAGGCTTCGAAGAGATACTAATAAAATATTCTGTAATAAAATAAAATATAATAGGAAAAAAAGACATTAGAATAAGATAAAACAAACAAATAGAAGGAAAAGAGCCCAGGAGAAGGCACAAGAAAGTCTGCACACTCAGGAATTCCATGAGGAGACTAAACTGGAAGCTATAATGTAGGCACAAAGGACCCGTAGGTCTGTTGGTTCTCAACTGCTGGACACTGAGCATGAATCTTAAGAATATGGTTCCGGGCGGTGGTGGTGCACACCTTTAATCTCAGCACTTGGGAGGCAGAGGCAGGCGAATTTCTGAGTTCGAGGCCAGCCTGGTCTACAGAGTGAGTTCCAGGACAG
>NC_034604.1:55307984-55323239 GCF_900095145.1 Mus pahari | reverse complement strand
CCAGCCTGGTCTACAGAGTGAGTTCCAGGACAGACAGGACTACACAGAGAAGCCCTGTCTCGAAAAAAAAGAAAAAAAAAAAGAAAAAAAGAAAAAAAAAAAAAAAAAGAATATGGTTAGTAGTAGAACTTGAGAGATGGCCCAGCAGGTAAAGTCACTGGCTTTGCAAACCTCATGGCCTGAGTTTGATCTCCAGAACCCATTCAGAAAGCTAAAATGGCACTCATTCATAATACCAGTAGATAGAAGACAGGAGCATATCTGGGTACTCAAGGGTCAGCTACCCTGGTGTACAAGGCCCAGTGTCAAACAACAAAGAGACCCTACCTCAAACAAAATGAAGGTCAGGACTGACACCTGAAGTTGACCTCTGACCTCTGTACCTGTGTGTGCCTGTATACATAAGATACACTTGGTAATCAAGTAGGAGCAGGCTTACAAGGTGATTCATATACAAATTTCAATCTCAGACTCCTCTGAGCTTGAGAGCTGCAAGCTCTTTGTATAGGAATTTTTCTTCTGATTGCAACAGAGGTCTCATCAACCACGCCCCTCAGCCAGGGTCCCCCTCCTGGCCACTTTTGTTTTTATAGGTGTTCCTCAGTAGGGTCTTTTATTATCGCGGCTCCTGACCTTCACCTTGGACAGCTCTCCGTGAGCCATTTTTTTCTTTTAAAATGTATTTATTTCATGTATGTGAATATGCTGTCTTCAGACACACCAGAAGAGGGCATCAGATCCCATTACACATGGTTGTGAGCCACCGTGTGGTTGCTGGGAATTGAACTCAGGACCTCTGGAAGAGCAGTCAGTGCTCTTAACCACTGAGCCATCTCTCCAGCCCCCTTCTTAATTTTTTTTCATTTACATGTGTTTATTTGTTTCACACATATGTGTGTAGGTGTCTACATGCCATGGTGCATGTGTGAAGGTCAGAAGACAGCTTTCAGAAGTCAGCTCTCCCTTTCCACCTTGCAGGTCTTGGGAATTGAACTCAGGTCATCAAGGCTTGGTGGTAAACTCCTTTATCCACTGAGACATCTTGGCCTCCCTCCCTCTGCTTGTCTAATGGCAGCATCTTGCTGTACAATACCCAAGCCAGGAAATGGACACTAGCATACTACATGTATGTGGTTATTCCACAGCATTTTATCATGTGACGGGTTGAGTAACCTCCACTTATACATACCTGTATAGGTGTTCCCACCACCGCAAAATGCTCCTTCATGTTCATTTCTATAATGTAGTCCCATTCACTTTCTTTCTAGCCCTGTCCCTAGGCAGACAGCCACTCATCTGTCCTGTCTCTGTAATTTCATATGTCACTTGGTGGAATTACCGAGTACAGTAACCTAGGTTGTTCTTAACACAGAGTAATTTTCTTGAGAGCCCAACCAAGCCAATGCGGTGTGTCAATAGTTTGTGTTCATTTCTGATCGTTCTGTGGTACCGACAGGCCAGTCTGATCCATCCTTCAGCCGCTAAAGGGCACTCTGATTGTCTTCTGTGAGTATCCACATGTAGAATTTTGTGTGGACCTACATTTACTTCCTCTGGGTTAGCTGCCTAGGAGGGTGATAGGGTACATGCCTCATTTGAAAGAAACTGAAGAATTATTTTCCAGAGTAATGTACCCAGGAGGAGTTGGAGCCACAGGGGTGAGGCCGATGTGATGGAATGTTCTAAATCTTGACTCTATCAAGGTCAGCAGACAATTAATTGAACCATATGTAATTTTGCAACTGACCGTGCGTGAAATTGCATCAGGGACCCATGTAGCTTCTCTGTGTAATTTAGAAATTATATTATATTATTTATTTATTTATTGTGTACATGTGTAGGTTAGAGGACATTTTCTAAGTGTTGGCTCCCTTCTTTTACCACGTGTGTCCTAGGAATGGAATTCCTGTCCCTAGACTTATATATATTTGTTTGATTGGTTGACTGGTTTCTTAGTTTTCTAAGAGTTGTCTGTGTAAATGTTCCCAATTAAATACCAGATTCGGGCAGTGGTGGCGCACTCCTTTAATCCCAGCACTTGGGAAGCAGAGGCAAGTGAATTTCTGAGTTCCAGGCCAGCCTGGTCTACAAAGTGAGTTCCAGGACAGCCAGGGCTACACAGAGAAACCCTGTCTTGAAAAACAAAAAACAAACAAACAAACAAAAATCCGTTCTCAAGATATTCTCTAATCTTCTGACATTCTCTAGTCCTAATTGTTTTCCGTTAGCATGAGGCCAGCTGTCAGCTCTAGTGTCCCCCCCCCCCCGCCCCAGGATCCCATTGGTTCCTCTCCAGCCTGTTAATCACTGCTCTCCAATATCCTTCTTGATTTATTCCCCTGGTGGGCTGATCCTTTCCCCCGACTCACCATTTCTTGAATGGATTGTATTTCCTGTTAAGTTCCCAGTTGGCTGAGATTGGCCACAATCATTTCCTTGTTCCCTCACTGAGGGCACAGTGGCACCAGCCCACTCACCCCTGCTCTGATTTAGTTCCCTGGAGATTTCTCTTAGGCGATTTCTCTTGCTCTGGAGTTAAAGGTTACATCCGTTCGGGCTTCTCTGAGTGTTTCTTAGTAGAAAGATTTTTTTTTTTTTTTCAGGTCATCTTGTCCATACCATGGCCTTATTTATACAGTCTTAACATTTAGAGACAGCGAGTAGAGAGTACATGGGAGTTTCAGAGTTGAGAAGGGTGGGGACCAGGAATGGGCTCAGGGAAGAAGAAGAATGCTACAGGTGGAGCCTGGGAGGGGTGCAGCAAGTACAGAGGAAGCACAGGGGCAGGGAGAGAGGTACCGCCTTCCCTCTGGCTGGCTTCTGGCCGGGGGCAGTGAAGCTGAGCAGGAAGAAGCTATGATGCTGTGGGTAGCAGGGGGTGAGCGCCATGACTGCAGCTTGTTTCAGGGACTTTAAACTGGAAGCACGCCCAGGATAAATGTGAATGGATGGCAGGGTTGGAGGGAGGTCTCAGTTCAGAAAGATGGTCCTGGAACTTTTGAAAATCACCCGGCAAAGCTGGGCGTGGTGGTGCACACCTTTGATCCCAGCACTCAGGAGACAGAGGCAGTGGATCTCTGAGTTTGCGGCCAGCCTGGTCTATATGGTCTCTCTGTATAGCCAGAGATGTTCAGAGAGACCCTGTCTCAAACAAACAAACAAACAAACAAACAAGAACAAAAAGAGAAAAAGAAGAAAGAAAAATCACTTGGCTATAGGCTCTAGGTCATGATTGATGTCCAGAGCCAGGAACCATGGGGGAGAAAAAGAAGGAGGACTTAGCTGAGCCAAATGAAGAAATCTGGGTCAACGACTGTGTTACCCCTGGGTATTCACCAACAAAACTCCAAGTCAGCACTTTCAGAGCCACATGCATAGCAGAGTACTTTTCACCATACTTAAGCTATGGAAATAACCTCAGTGGCCTCCAGCCAGGGAGTGGCCAGGCTTTGATACATACGGTAGGATTTCTTTTTAGCCATGAGGAAGAATGGAGTTGTTTCATCTATAGGAAAACAGATGTACTAGGGACTATCATGGTAAGTATGTCACAGGAAGACACTATCACAGGTCGCCACTCACTTGTGGACTTAAGTTTCTTTTCTTTTTTTTTTTATATATTTATTTATTATATGTAAGTACACTGTTACTGTCTTCAGACACTCCAGAAGAGGCCGGCAGATTTCATTACAGATGGTTGTGAGCCACCATGCGGTTGCTGGGATTTGAACTCAGGACCTTTGGAAGAGCAGTCAGTGCTCTTAACCACTGAGCCATCTCTCCAACCCTGGACTTAAGTTTCATATAGGTACAATGGGGACGGCATGAAAGGAAAGGGCTGCTGTTTATGGGGAGGAAATGTGAGCAGAATACATGTATATATATCTACATGGGCATGGCCTCATGAACCCAGCATAAAATATTTTTAAAAAGATGTATGTATGTATGTATGTATATATGTATATGGTCACTGTGTTCAGACGCACCAGAAAAGGGCATCAGACCACATTACAGATGGCTGTGAGGTTCCATGCGGTTGCTGGGATTTGAACTCAGGACCTCTGGAAGAGCAGCCAGTGCTCTTAACTGAGGAGCCATCTCTCCAGTTCCCCAGCATAAAGTGTTTTTAAAATGAATGAGTGAATGCCTGAATGACTCTGGTTCAAACTTTGGAAAAAATAAATAAAAGTGTTGTTAGGAAACTACATTGAGTCCTGGGAAATACATTTCTTTTTTAAAATTATTTTTTATTGATTATTTGGGAATCTCACATCATGCACCCCAATCATGCTTACCTCCCAGTTTTTCCTATGTCCACAACACCCTCCTTCCCCCACCCCCCAAAAAAAGAAGAGAAAAAAAAGAAAGAAAAAACCCAGTCCATTGTGTGTTGTCTGTATACTCATTGGCGGATGCTCACATCCCTAGTGGCCGGTCCCCTGCCTCCAAGGGCGAATGATTCTTTCTTTGTTCTCCATCTGCATCCTCTCCAGAAGCTATCAACTTAGGAAAGCCTTGTGGCAACTGTTAGCTCTCCCGCACGCACTGACATAATCGTGGTTTCAGGTGTCTGCTCAGACAAGGACCATCCACACAGACTTCAGGCATCAACATGACCCTTGGCCATTGGACCCGCAACCCACTCATGGCCCTCAATGGCTGCAGAGACCACAGGCCTCAAACTCGGCCTCAGGTGGCTACACATGCCACACACATCAGGATCCCCCTCCAAAAAAAAAAAAAAAAAAAAAAATTCTGAAGACATTATCAATTCATCAGGCAGTGGCAGAGATGCACGCGTATGTCCACATGTATCACAGGATTCATCCTGCCCAGGACAGCAGCATGGACCACCTATACCAACCTGGCCTTCAGTGGCATCGAGGACCTTGGTGGTCCTTTGAGGGGATCCGATCCAGAAAGGGAACTTTTCCTCATCCTGGGCCTCCGTCATTGCCCAGAGTTAGAGGGCGTCCTAAGGCTGGGAAGCAGGTCCGGGGGGCTAAGTCTGTATCTGCTTCAGCAGCAGGCTGTTGTATACCATCCCGCCAACCCTACTAGGCAATGGCAGCGTGTCGGCCTCAGCACGCGCTCACCTGTCTCAGCCAATCACAGCTCCCGTTCCCGCTTCTCTTCGCGGTGCTTGTCTTTTCCACCACTCCGTCGTTGTAATGGCGCCAGCCAACCAGTGCCTCAAGACAGAGGCAGCCCTTTGGAAATGAATTTCCAGTGTCAGCAACAACCTGAGCTGTTGTTTGACCTCTCCTATCGTTCAGACACCACCCGCAAAAGCCAAGAGTTCACGGACTCTGTTTAATAAACAGTCGACTCTGTTTGCAGCTAATGACGTTTTAGGCCACTTGATGAGTAGGCTTCAAGTTAGGGACAACATTTCCCGGGAGATGGAATGAGATGTCTACCTTACAATTGTATTTTTTTTTCCCCAGAACCTGTGGACATGGCTGACTTTGGAGCAGATGAGGCCTCTTCCAAGGCAGAGAATCCTGTGCAGGAAAGCCAGGGCGCGGAGGACAGATCGCTGCTCCATCAGAGGCTGGCCATCAGAGAGCTCATTGACACAGAAGCCTCCTACTTGCACACGCTGCGACTCTGTGCCTCTGACATCAGAAGCCACCTACAGCAGGTACTCATGTGCCCCCACAGCCTGTCTTCATAGGAAAAGGAGTGGTCTGCCTCTAAGACCCCTCACCATAGATATAAGCTGCGGGTCTTTATTGACTGGCCATGTAGCTTTCAGCACGGCCTTGAATGACTTGGGCGTGTCCAACTTGAAGCCTATTAGCCATAGAGGCTGAGGATAGCTATGAACTTAGCCTGACATAAAATAGTAAACTTAAAATATGAAAATATCATTGTTATCTTCTTTGGTAACTCAATTTTGCAAGGTTTTTGAATATATATATCTTAAGATTTATTTATTGTTTATGTATGAGTACACTGTAGCTGTACAGATGGTTGTGAGCCTTCATTTGGTTGTTGGGAATTGAATTTTGGACCTTTGCTCTCTCTGGTCAACTCCACTAGCTAAGCCCTGCTTGCTCCAGTCCAAAGGTCTGTTTATTATTATACATAAGTACACTGTAGCTGTCTTCAGACACACCAGAAGAGGGTGTCGGATCTTATTACGGGTGGTTGTGAGCCACCATGTGGTTGCTGGGATTTGAACTCAGGACCTTCAGAAGAGCAGTCAGTGCTCTTAACCTCTGAGCCATCTCTCCAGCCCTATTTATTTTTAATTAAAAAAAAATCTATCTATCTATCTGTCTGTCTGTCTGTCTGTCTGTCTGTCTGTCTGTCTATCTATTTTAATGCATTGGTGTTTGGCCTGCATGTCTATCTATGTGAGGATGTTGGATCCCCTGGACCTGGAGTTACAGAGTTGTGAGCTGCCTTGTGGGTGCTGGGAATTGAACCTAGATCCTTTGGAAGAGCAGCCAGTGCTCTTAACCACTGAGCCATCTCTCCAGCCTCTTGAAGATTTATTTTTATGTGTACGAGTGTTTGATGGCGTATGCTTACATATAACTGTGTGTGCGCCTGAGGAAGCCAGGGAGGATGTGAGATTCCCAGGAGCCAGAGTTACAGATGGCTGTGCGCTACCATGGTGGGTGCTGGGGACCTAGGTCTTCTGCAAGAGCAGCAAATGCTGAGTCAAACAAGCTACTGAATAGGCTAGGAAGAAGCAGGAGCAGGCTGAAAAACCTTCAGGTCCACCTCCATTACTCCACTTCCAGCAAGGCTTACCTCCCAAAGGTCTCATAGCCTTTCCAAATAATGCTACCGAGCTGGGGAAGAAGTGTTTAAACACACGAGTCCTTGGGAAACATATCATATTCAAATCATAACACTAACCTCTTGCCCAGCCCCAAACTAGCCCCCATCCCCAGCCTTAAGCATTCCTTCCATGCTGGACACTCTGAACTTGATGTCTCTTTTTCTTGTTAAGCAATGTGGGGACCTAACTTACGACATTCCCAAATCTTCCCCAGTATTTATTGCATTGGGCAGCCAGTCTTCCCAAGAGCGATCCGGCCCCAGATAGCATGAGTGCCCAAGTCTGTCCCCGATAGTCCCCTACCAGGCCCCCAGTCTCTGCATTTTTTTTTTTTTTTTGTTGCTTTCAGCTGCCACCAGGAGATCTGGACATCCTGTTCTCAAACATCGATGACATCATCCAAGTGAGCAGCAGATTCCTTCCAGGGCTGCAGGAGACAGCCCGCAGGGAAGAGGAGCAAGCGCACCTGATTGGTAAGCAAAAGACGCAGGTACTCACCCACACCGTCTTGCTTGGCTTGCTTGCCCACGGCTTTGACCACAGCCTGTGCTTACTGCAGAACTGGCTCCCGAGCTCCAGGGAAAATCATCAAGAGGGGAAGTCTGGGCGTGTCAGAGGACGCAGGGCACTCATCTAGTGTCTGATCCCTCGAGGCGGCTTCCTCGAGGCGAAGCTTTTAACTCATGTACCTGGGAGGAGACGCTGAACCCACAGTGCTTCCCAGTTTAGTCTCAACATGGTACTACTGATTTATTTTTTTTATTTTTTATATGTATGAATGTTTTGCCTGCCTGCATGTCTCTGGACCATGTGAGTGCCTCGTGCCTGCAGAGGCCAGAAAGGGGCACTGAATCACTGAATCTCCTGGAACTAGATTTACAGATGGTTGTGAGCTCTCATGTGGGTGTTGGGATTTGAACCCGGTTCTCCTGAAGAGTAGTAAGTGCTCTTAACTGCTGAGCCATCTCTCCAGCTTCTGTATATTTTTAATTAGTAGATTTTATTTTTTTAGAGCACTGTTAGGTTTATAGAAAAATGACCGTGGTACCAAGCGTCAGAATTATCTCAAACCTTGTTTTTAAGGCAGCCGTCTTCTTTGTCTCTTATCCCTACGGTGCTACCCCAATTCCTTTACTCTTCCCACCTGCTCTCTATAAGTAACCGGATTCCTATTAGAAGATACAGAACACTTTAGGAAACCGCTCCAGGTCTATTTCATCTTCTCCACTTGTTCTAACTTTACTGTACCTGCTCTCGAAATTAAGCTGACATGAGACCCCAGCTCAAACCACTCCCTCTGCTTCCTGCCACCACTGGATTACAAACTGAGCGCCTGGCTGCGCCCCACTTAACGCTGATGCCCCGGGCAACTTGGCTTTAGTATCCATGTGTTTGCGCCCCTGTGTGCCTGGCTCACTCTGTTCCCAGACACACCAGCGTCAATGGCTGTCCTCAGGCCAGGGTTACCTGACTCTGGGCCTTGCTATTGTCATCCACAAGCTTGAAAGTCTAGCATCCCCTGGGCTTCCTGGGCCTGGTTACTTCTGCTCTCTGGCAGATGGTCACATTATCTGTAAAACCTTCCTCAAATAGACACCCCTCCACACACACACACCTAGTCTTTGATGTTTCTTGGGCTTTACTTTAACATAGTCTTTCCTTGGTATCTACAAGGGCAGGTTTCCCCTCACCGGTGCTCAAGCAGATTCCTTGTGTAAAATGGCCTAGTACTAGCTAGCATACACCTCCTGAAGCTCCCCTGGACACTTGAAACCACCGCTAGAGGGCTTCCGACAGTTAGCACTGAGCAAGCGGTGTGTAGAAGGTTGCTACGCTGTGCTGTTCAGGGATGGAGGCAGCAAGAAAAGGTCTCACATGTTCAGCGCGGACACTGTTTTTCTTTATAAAAAATGTTTGATACAATTTAACATAAGGACATAAGAATGATTTTTTAAAAAATGATGAAAACAGCATTTTAAATAGAAGTTGCATGGAGATTTCTAATATCCCATTAATGTGTGAGAATGTTTGACCTGCCGATTACAGGGAAATGAATGGAAACTACAACAGGCACAAAGCAATGTTTTTTTCTTTAAAAAGATTTAATATATATATATATATATATATATATATATATATATACTGTAGCTGTCATCAGACACACCAGAAGAGAGCATCAGATCCCATTATGAAAACAAATTTGCATACTAGTGAGATATTTGCATACTAGTGTTTATTTTTAATCTAAAGAATTAAGTCTTGGTTAAATATCAGATACTTTACAACATAAAACATCATCAGGGGCTGGAGAGATGGCTCAGGGGTTAAGAGCACTGACTGCTCTTCCAGAGGTCCTGAGTTCAAATCCCAGCAACCACATGGTGGTTCAAAACCATCTGTAATAAGATCTGATGCCCTCTTCTGGTGTGTCTGAAGACAGCTACAGTGTATATAATAAATAATATAATAAATAAAAAAATCATCAGGTTTTTTTTTCTGAGTTGATCAATATTTTGATTTGACCATTATTAATGTTGAGAATTCCACTTTGTCTGAATCTGTAGTACAATGACAGAAGTGTAGGGGATCTTTTTACTAAAAATAAATAAATAAAGAACTAAGTAAGTAAATAAATAAATATTAAGGAAAGTCCTGTCCTAATTCCAAGCCAAAATTTGACCACGTTTAAAAAACTGAAACTCTAGTCAAGCAGTAAATTTTATTTTTATTTACGTGTGTGTGTGTGTGTGTGTGTGTGTGTGTGTGTCTGTGTGCGTCTATGTCATAGGTGTTAATGTATCTCTAGAGGCCAGAAGAGAGCACTGGAGTCTCTGAAGCTGGAGTTACAGGCAGTTGTGAGCCACCCAGTGTGGTTGCTGGGAACTAAGCACAGGTCCTCCGACAGAATGGCAAATTATTTCTATGAACTACTAAGCCGTTTCTCCAACCCTCACAAGCAGAAAATACTAAAATTGGGCATTCTATCACAAAGTGATCCAAAGGTACACTAACTTGCTACATATGGAGTGACAGTAGAAAAATATTAAATGTCTCGTTTCCCACAACTAAACCAGTCTGTCTCTGTAAGAGCAGAAAACCTTGTATATGTGGAGAAGATGCTGCGACTCCTCTCATATCATCCGGGGGTCTCAGGTCTGAGAGGTATTGCAGGCAGTGTTCACTGGGGTTGTGTAGCATGAGGTCGCCTGCAGAACAAAGTGCAGATGTTGCCTGTGTTCAAAACCAAGGCTGCAGAGGAAGTTCCATGAGGCCGCACAGGTGGGCATGGTCAGAAACACCTCAGGTTCATAATCAGTTTGCTTTAGAATTGATCTCCGGTTACCCTGGGTATGGAAATGTTTTACTCTTGCCAAACTTCCCCAGACCCCACATTTAGGTCTGCAGCCAGCCTCATCTGGGGTTATAACCTAGAGTTTAAGAACCTGGACCACCGGGGCTAGAGAACTGATGGGTTAAAAACACTGACTGCTCTTCCAGAGGTTCTGAGTTCAAATCCCAGCAACCACATGGTGGCTCACAACCATCTGTCATGGGATCCGATGCCCTCTACTGGTGTGTCTGAAGACAGCTATAGTGTATTCATATGAATAACATAAAGAAATAAATCTTAAAAAAGAAAAGATATTTAAGAACCTAGACCCGACACCATCCTGTCACCCACTCAGCAGCGTCATGAAATGGCTGGAAAATAGAAGCAGACTACCTCAGAGCTGACTCTACCTTCCAATTTGTAACTGATAACCCTTGTTGCTTACTGGTCGTCAGGTAACTTATTCCTGGAATTCCAAGAGGAGTTTGAACAAGTCTATAAAGTCTACTGTGCCAACTATGACCAGGCCCTGCTGCTGGTCAAGGCGTACCAGAAGGAGCCAGAACTGCAGAAGGAGATCCAGGGCATCATCGAAGCTGCCGTGTGAGTACCGTGTCAAGTCTTGATCCTGCTGGGGTCTGCTCAGGCGGGTCGGGGCCTGTGTCAGCAGCCAGGCCTCTCTCTCAGTCAGGAAGGCCTTGCTGCTAGTCAGTGTTCACATCTCTGTGGTCTCAAACAAGGCTCCAGGCTTCCTTGTGTTCTCGAGTTTCTGTCAGTTTGGATTTCTATGGATAGTTCTTTTGCATGTACAAGTAGTTACAAATATACAGTCTTATTTCCTTCCTGCCTGCCTTCCTGCCTCCCTCCCTCCCTCTTTCCCTCCCTCCTTTTTCTTTGTTGTCTTTCCAGACAAGATTTTTCTGTGTATTGCTGGCTTTCCTGGAACTCAGTTTGTGGATCAAGGTGACCACAAACCTGCTTGCCTCTTCTCCGAACTGCTAAGACTGAAGGAGTGCTCTACCACTCCCAGAGCACATTTTTTTTTTTTTTTGTTTTTTGTTTTTTTAAACCTACTACTTCTACTTCTCTATCTCTACCCACAATAGGGTTTCTTTGTAGCCCTGGCTGTCCCGGAACTCTCTCGGTAGACCAGGCTGTCCTTGGAATTCACAGAGATCCTCTACCTGCCTCTGCTTCCCTAACCTGAGCGCTGGGATTAAAGGCATACACCAGCATGCCTGGCTAAACTTCTAACCAGAAGCCACTTACATTTATCTTTCTCTTGGAGGTGCTTCCACTTAAACACACATCATTCCTCATCCTTTGAATTCAAGAACACATGTGGTCATGGTCACTGGTGCTATGACAATATTTCCCTGGAGCACTCTGCGTGATAAAATTAGAACCCTCACTTAGTAATTGTGACCAGAAGTTCCTCTACTCTGGCCCAGCCAGATGAGGAAGCTATTGGATCACATTCTAGGGCATGTGGGGGAAAGGAACTCCTTTAGGAGCTGAGGTTTCTGGGTGGGGAAAGGCACCTGTGAGGGCAGACATCAAAGGATACAGGACAATATCATCTGTAATGGTGGGAATATGGAAAGAAATCCCCCAAATCAGAGGAGTAAAGTCAGCCATAGACATTAAAACTATGCAATAGATAGCCTCAAATGTCAGGACTTCAGAGACCAAGGAGATACATAAAGATGTGAATATAAAATAATGCTCAGGAAAATTAAATTCACACGCACACACTTGCTCCAGGTGGTCATGACAGCTTGTTTGACCCGTGTCGAGGTGGGTGGACATTCAGTTTGTTTTCATTCTCTCAGTATTATGGACGGGGTATTTTTTTCAGGATCTGCAGTCATGTTATTCTGCTGCAAGGCACATTTTTCAGAAGTATAACTAAAACCTCCCTGTAAAGATGTGCCCATTTATATTCCTGTCAACAGCACACGCTTGTCTTCCACAGCCATTCCAGTGCATCATGTCACCAAACCTTAGGAGGCTTGCCCTGGATTAGGCCAGGAGGTGGTCTCTGGATGGCTTTATTTTGCCTCTATCTTTCAAGTTGGCCATCTCTTTGGACATTGAAGAGTCTTTTGTGGATATTTTGTTGTGACTCATTCTGTTTCTATATTAAAGATTTGTGTGTGTGTGTGTGTGCATGTGTGTGCATGTAAAAACAGATTTCTCATATTGTTTGTGTGATTTATTCATTATTGGTTCTCATTTTACTATTTCCCTTTTATCAAAAATTTAATATTTCTTTTTTCACATTTCTTGATAATTTCATCCATGAGTGCTGTATTTATATCATTTCATCCCACCCAACCTTCCTCTGCCTCCAACTCCTTCTGGGTCTCATTCAGTTCCCTCTCAAGCTCAGGACTTCTTCTTCTTTAATTATTACTGTTACACACGTATGTATATATATAAAACACATATGTGTATGCACACACATACATATATACATATCCTGCTGAATATATTTAGTGTTGGGCATATGTATATGAGCTGAGATCATAGATATAAACAAGGGCTGACCATGTGGGATTAGATAACCTAGCAAGAGGATCACACTTGAAGAAGTCGAATTCTTCATCTCTTGGTAGCCGTTAGTTGTCTATAGCTCTTCATCCAGAGGGTAGCTGTTTTTGTTTTTCGTGGTTTTGGTGTTTTGTTTTGTTTTGTTTTTTTTAGTTTTTGTTTGTTTAAGAAGCCAAGGCAGGGGGTTGCTATGAGTTCAAGGCTAACCTGGGCTACATAGTGAGACCATATCTCATAATACCAAAACTTGGCTGGATGGGATACTGTACACTTTTAATCCCAGCACTCAGGATTCAGAGGCAGGAGGCTCTCTGTGAACTTGAGACTGGCTTGGTGTGCGTAGTGAGTTCCAGGCCAGCCAGGGTGACATAGCAAGATCCTGCTCGTAAACAAAACCCTCCAAAGCCTACAACAGTGAAAACCCAGAGCCACCAAGAAGCCCCAGGTACAACTTAAGCTTGCCAAGTGGGAATTGACTTGAGAAATCAGGGTGGTGGAGGCAGGACAGGAAAGTCATCATTACCTCACACAGGTGATCCTTTACACCCGAGCGAAAGCGCTGAGCAGGCGTGCGCACCTGGCATGATGTGAAGCCGGGCCAGCCTTTCTTATCTGCCTTGTCTTCCTGTCAGTCTTCGATCTCCTTCCATCAGAGTCTCCTTTTCAAATACTCATATCTGAGATCCTCTCCTCAAAAAAACAAATTGTCTCATAGGTCTCAAAAACATAGACTTTTGTAGGGCTATTTATTAGATGTGAGGCAGACTACAAAAACCAGGAAAGCTAGAGCCCAATGTGGGACAAAAGGGAGTGGTGGAGACTGTGGTAAAAGGGAGATGGCAGGACCCTGTTGAGAGCATAGAATGGCTTTAGGAGAGTGCTGTTGTCAGTAACTTTGGATAGGTAATAAACGACCTAAAACAGTCCCTTAAAACAACATTTACTGGGCAGGCAGGGTGTGGCTCAGTGGGCAAAGGCACTTGACTGCTGCCACCAAACCTTACCACCTAAGTTCACTTTCCAGAACATGGTGGGAGTAGACAACATTCTCCCGCAAGTTGTCCTCTGGCCACATACATGTGCTGTGTGTGGCCCACCTGTGTCGACATACATACACTTAAATAAATGGGCAAATATTAAGAAATAAGATTTTTCAGAGAAGCAGAAACTTAGGAGGGATACCTAACATGGGTTCCGTTCCTGCCCTCCCTCCCAGTCCCCCAGCCATGTTAGGAGCAATAACTAGTTGTCAACGAGGTTTCTGTTTGTCCTATTTCTGCAGCTCCAGAGCCAGGCCCACATGGTGGCAGACTGGGCTCAGCCCCTTCCTCTGAGAGCCATTTCACGGCTCAAAACCAATTTCCTTATGGGTCTGATGGGAGTCCTAACAGGACTTGGTGGAGCGTAGACGCACGACACCAGGGATGCTAAATAAGGCCCAGCTATTCTAGTCATCTCAGCCAGGCAGGAATTTCGTCACTCTGCAGTTCTCCATCCTGTCCGTTGCATTGTCTCCTTTTATACCAAGTATTAACTGTGTTTATTATCCTGAAATAAATCCTGGAATGCGGAGCCTGTCTATAAGTGAACTGGGGAGAGCCAGTGTGATGCTAACTCTAATATGAAGGAGGAAGGAAGGGGAAGCATTTTCTAGCAATGTGGGTTTCCATGAGCGCTCGGGCACCAGCACTCCAGAGGCTGCGAGGAAGCGCTCTAAAATGAGCTTGCCTCTATACGTAGGAAGTAAGTTTGGAGGTCGGGAAAGAACATCCTGAAGCTGCTCTGTTTAAGTAGAGTACAAGAAGCTTTCCAGTTTCCTGAGGCCCCATTTATCGGCTCTTGATCTTAGAGCCTGAGCCACTGGAGTTCTGCTTAGGAAATTTCCACCTGTGCCAATGAGTTCAAGGCACTTTCCCACTTTCTCTTCTATGAGATTGAGTATATCTGGTTTTATGTTGAAGGCCGTGATCCACGTGGACTTGAGCTTTGTACAAGGTGACAAATATGAGTCTATTTTCATTCTTCCACATACAGACAGCCAGTTAGACCAGCACCATTTATTGAAGATGCTTTCTTTTTTTTCCATTGTTGGCGTTTTTGTCAAAGATCCAGTGACCGTAAGTGTGTGGTTTTATTTCTGGGTCTTCAATTCTAGTCCATTGGTCAACATGCCTGTCTCTGTACCAATACCATGCAGGTTTTTTTTTGTTTGTTTGTTTGTTTGTTTTTATCACTATGGCTTTGTAGTAAAGCTTGAGGTCAGGGATGGAAATAGAGAGGGGCCTGAGGAAAAGAAGGTCCACCGACAGGCCCAAAGTGGGATCCAGTTCAAGGGGAGGTCCCATGGCCTGACACTATTACTGAGGCTATGGAGTGCTCACAAAAAGGAACCTAACATAACTGCCTTCCGAAAGACCCAACAAGCAGCTGAAAGAGTCAGATGCAGATGTTTGCACCCAGTCAATGGACAGAAGCAGCTGACCCCTGTTGTTGAATTAGGGAAAGCTGAAAGAAGCTGAGGAGAAGGGCAATCCTGTAGGAGGACCATCAGTCTCAATTAATCTGGACCCCCCCC
>NC_034604.1:55274973-55307341 GCF_900095145.1 Mus pahari | reverse complement strand
TATATATATATATATATATATATATATATATATATATATATAATCATTTTTAAAAAGTAATTAAAAAAAAAAAGGGCCCCGTAGTGTGTCATGTGGTTGGATAGAGTCTGAGAGTCACAGGAGTATTTTGGCTCTTGGAGTCAGGGTGTATTTTGAGGCCTTGTTCAGGCTCTGAGTGTTCAGAGGGACCTGAGAGACCTGTGCTAGTCTCTATAGCACAGGTCTGTATGTAGCTTATTGCCATTCCCAGTCCCTGCTCCCATGCCTCTGTTCCACCATCATGGACTCTTTAACACTAACACTGTAAGCCCCAAATTAAATTCTTTTAAAAATTGTGTAAGTTGCTTTGGTTAGGGTGTTTTGTCACAGCAGTAGAAAAGTCAGACCGCGGTCTCAGAACGCACACTGACGACATCACCTTTGTGTGGAGTAGCTGTCAGGGTAGCCTGACCTTAAGACAGAAACGAAGGTTGGACAGGAAGCTCTATATTAGGGATGAGCTTTCACAGAGTTGTGTGGGAAAGGAGGCTTAGCAGAGGAGGACCAGCCCTGGAAACCAATGCTCTAGAAGGCTGGCAGACGCAGCAGTGTTTGGAGAAGGCAAATAACCTGTTTGCCTTCATCAGCTGATTGTGTTTGGTTTAAATATGAACATAATACTCAAATTATATGCAAGCACATGAAGTCCATTCCCGGTTGGCCTTCCCGAGGGATGGCCATTCTCTGTTTAGTTTTCTTCTGAATAGTTACAGACAGAAAGATACAGAGGCCCGAAGGGAAGCAGGAGGAGGCGGTGGTGTTTTCGAAGAGACTCCTTTGCTATTCTAGAACTTTTATTTAATTGTAGCTGTGAACATTGTCTCGTGACAGTGTGAGCAATTCTCCCGTGTTCCTTTTAGGGCTGCATAGAGCTTGTTCCAGGACAGCTCCCAGATTCTGTTTTACTCCCCTATTCTTCTATTGGTGGACTGTGTGTGTGTGTCTCTGTATGTGTGTGTGTGAGAGTGTATGTGAGTGTGTATGTATGTGTGTGAGTGTGTGTGTGTGCATGTGTGAGTATGTGTGTATGTCTTTGAGAGTGTGTGTGCATGTGTGTGTGAGTGTGTGTATGTGAGTGTATATGTGTGAGTGTGTGTATGTGTTTGCGAGTGTGTGTGTGAGTGTGTGTGTATGTATGTGTGTGGTATGTGTGTGTCTGTGTGTGTGTAGTGTGCAGTCCCGGAATTGCTGAACAACTTAACCTCTACCCTTGTTTGCTTGAGCCAAGATTTCTGTGCGTAGATGTCTAGGCCGGGGTTGGTGGAGCAAAGGTGTGTTTCAAAAATATTGCCCAACTGTCCCAGATCTCAGCCAGTGACACTCCCGAGAGAATGTGAGAAGCTGTGTTCTGTCAAACTCCCTCAGCCTTCTGTGTTGTCCTTCCATTCCTATCTTCTATACGAGATACAGTTTTTCTCTGTGCTATTTTAAGAAAGTCACAAGCGTGAGCGAGCAGCTTCCATCATTCTGTACTGATTCCTTGGTGACATTAAAAGAAATGCAGTCATCTCTTTAAGGGACCTTTAGGCCTCTGGTTTGTACTATGGTGACAGTTGTCCCTGGGAGGCAGCTGGCTCTTTCCCATGGAATGTCAGCCTAGAACGAAGTTCCCAAAATACCCGCCCACAGTTATCTGAGCTCAGGACACCCTTAAGGAGAGCAGATGGCCGGTCCAGGTGAAGTCCACCGTTGCCCCCTCGGGCTCCCACCTGCTAGGTCTATTCTTAGCCTCTGAGCTGCTTCTTTCCTGAACATTTGGTCTGAAGCGTTTTCCTTAGGAAGGACTTGGCTCTGTCACAGGGCCCCGGAGGCTGGCCCCTAGAAACGCTTGGGAGTCTTGTAGGAGGCGCACTGAGACAAGTTAGGGGCTGGAATTCTCTACACCTCTCAGAACCTGAGAATCACCAAAGAAAGCTTGCTGCCAGGGTCTCTCCCCAGCAGCCCTTGACCTGCCTCAGTGCTTCAGAGCATTGACTGCTGTTCTGGAGTACCCAAGTTCGATTCCCAGCGTTCAGATGGCAGCTCACAACTGTCTGTGATTCCGGTTCCAGGGGATCAGACACCCTTGCGCAGACATACATGTCGGCAAAACACCCACCAACGCACCTAAAATAAAAGTAAAGAGATCATTACATGTTTTCCTGATAAAAATTCCAAACCTATAGAAAACTAGGATGATATGATGAATATTCTATCTACCACCTGAAATGAGAGTTAACACATCAATGTCTTCTTATCTATTTTTATGCTCAACTATTTAAAGGAAGTTGATACTTTCTCCCATATACTCTAAAAAATTAGGCTCCTGGGGTACTTTTACACTCATTTATTTATTTAGTGTGTGCATGTATTTGTGGAGGTCAGAAGATAGCTTGTAGGAAGGAATCAGCTCTCTCCTTGTACCATGTGAGCTTCAGAGACAGGTCCTCAGACTTTGTGGCCAGCCGCCTTACCTGCCAAGCCCTCACACCTGGCCCTCACACCTTTTAAAAGTAATAGCCTATTTTGTTAAGTAAAAAAATCAAGTGAGTGACCTCTGGGTCTTGGGATGTTATCTGACTAGAGATGTGACATCACACTTGAGTGCAGTTCAACATGTGATTCTGATGCCCTGGAGAGAAGCTAACAGTGAGAATAGGGGCTTGGGATATATGGAAAGCTATAGGACCACACGAGGCCACCACGGGAACGCGTGGAGGAAAGGGCTCTAGCATCAGGCAGACAGAGTAGCCCATGGAATGAGCAGACACTGGATAGAGAGTCTCTGAGTCCTACTGAGTGATACCTGTCAAGGAAGAGCACATAGTCAGTCATGTTTGCTCCTGAGAGGGTGAATCGGGCTGATAGAGCGCTGGACTTTATACAGATCAGGAATCATCAAGGCCTAGGAATGGCTCTGCCTGCCTACTATCTAGATTCCATAAGTCACAGAAAAGACGACAGGGAGAGAGTGCACTGCCTGATACCACACACACAGCTAAGTGACAGAGCTGGACCATGACCCCAAGCCCCCTGGTCCCCTAAAGGATGGTCTCTACCTGCCTAACAGCAACCTTCTCCCTCAGGCCACAAGCTGGACCTTCGGGTCTCAGTTTCTTACTTGTGATCCCTCTGCAGAGGATTACCAAGTACCCCCTCCTGCTGCAGAAAATCCTGGAGAACACACCTGCGGATGCCAGCACCCACCCTGTCCTTCAGAGAGCCACCTCTGCCCTCCAGGATGTGAACAGCAATATCAACGAATACAAGATGCGCAAGGAAGTGGGTAAGGACTTGCGTTTTCCGGTGCTTCAGGGACAGCACTCCTAGATCCCAAACTCACCCCGAAATAGCCTGATCTATCATGAAAATATGGGGCTGGGAAGGAGTTCTGCTGACTGGGTGCTTGCCTGATATGTGTAAGGCCCTGGTTTAATCCCCATCACTGCTGGGAGGGAAAGAGGTGTGTGTGGATGTGTGTGGCTGGATGCAATCACCGTATGCAGTAGGAAGGGTTGCAAAAGGAAGCAGTAGCCATGTGTCAGGAAACTCAGTTGTCCACCGCAAGCATGATACCAAGAATTTAGCACATGTTATTTTTTAATTAATTAATTTATTTATTTTTTGGTTTTTTGAGACAGGGTTTCTCTGTGTAGCCCTGGCTGTCCTGGAACTCACTCTGTAGACCAGGCTGGCCTCCATCTCACTGAGATCCTCTTGCCTCTGCCTCTGCCTCCTGAGTGCTGGGATTAAGGGCATGTGCAACCACCCCCTGGCTGAACATATTTGCTTTTATTTTGTGTGTGTGGGTGTTTTGCCTCCGTGCATGTTCGTGCACCACCATATACTTGCCATGGAGGGCAGAAGAAGGTGTCAGATCGATCCTTTGGAACTAGAGTTATAGGTGGTTGTAAGCCACCATGCATGTGCTAAGAACCAAACCCAGGTCCTCTGGAAGAACAGCCAGTGTGCTTCTCTCTGTGTCTTCAACCTCCATGTTTACTTTTAAGAAAATTACTTCAAATTCATAAATATTTGCGAGGCAGAGTGTGATACTTCTGCACACACATACAATGTCCAGCCGATGGAGTGGTCGGTATAGGCTGTTTGAAGGCTAATTCTGCTATGGTTTTTTTCCTTCAATATCTTTTTTTTATAAATTTATTTTTATTTTTTTAAATACTTATTTATTTATTCATTTATTATATGTAATTACACTGTAGCTGTCTTCAGATACTCCAGAATAGGGAGTCAGATCTCATTACAGATGGTTGTGAGCCACCATGTGGTTGCTGGGATTTGAACTCAGTGCCTTTGGAAGAGTAGTCAGTGTTCTTAACCACTGAGTCATCTCTTCAGCCATATATATATGTGTGTGTGTGTGTGTGTGTGTGTGTATGTGTGTGTGTATATATATATATATGTATATTTTTTTAAACTGAGACCCCAAGTTGCTGTGACCTGTTAAAGTACAGCGGCTGCATGCTCTCCCGCCAGGAATCATACCTGGGACAAAGAGGACCCTGAGTAGTGGAGTTCCCTGTGGGATTTACCATCCTGCGGGGTGTAACTTAAGGGAGCAGAGTGCCAAGTCAGGAGGAAATGGGGCCATTTGCCTCCTGGATCTACTTTGGTCACCCACAGTGCCTTTTCTTCCGTGTCACCGCAGCCTTAAAGTATACCAAAGTGGAGCAGCTGAGCCTTCGGGAGCGGCTGGCCCGCATCAACACGCATACTCTTTCCAAGAAGACCACCAGACTGAGCCAGCTGCTGAAGCAGGAGGCGGGGCTCGTATCCCGGGTGAGCACGATTTCCGGTGGGGAATGAAAGCAGGGTGAGTGAGGTACCTTTGGAAAGCGAGGTAGCTGAAGCTGAGAGGGAGGGACCACGAAGAAGCACGCCACCTGATTCTCTAGAGCCAGCATCTGACCTCACGCTGCTTGTAGAGGAGTCCGGCTCTGAGCTTGGGCTGGGCACCAGTCTGAACAGTACCCAGTCGAGGCTCAGGCTAAGTGAGTGCCTCTTTCAAAGCAGTAGCATTTAAGCCACGGACCTAAGTAGGTATTCTTATCTCAGTTTTCATACACGGAAACAGAGGCTGCCAGAGGACGCTGTGTCTGCCCACAGCCACACAGCCAGGACGCAAGTGAGCCCGGGCTCAGAGTCCAGTGTCTGATTCCATGGTTTGAATGCAAAGCTACCCAACGTCACTGCTGTTCGTTTTTTGAGACAAGTCCTTGCTGTGCCATCCTCATAATCCTCCTGCTTCCATGTCCCAGGGCTTACAGGCCTGTGCCACCACATACAGTTTATACTACTTTTTTTTGTTTGTTTTTGTTTTTAACTGCCCCTCTCAGTTGTAGTCTGTATGAACCAGCTCTTCTTGTCTTTCCAAAAATCTGTGGAGAGATTGTCCCTGTCCAGTTCCTGAGGCAGAGAAACCAGTTACACACTGCCCCCATGTGGCTCTTCTGACCCTCTTATGTATGGCTTTACTTACAGACCGAAGACAAGGAATTTGATGACCTGGAGGAGAGATTCCAGTGGGTGTCTCTGTGCGTGACGGAGCTGAGGAGCAATGTGGTGGCTTACATGGATAATCTGGAGGTGAGAGCCCTGTAGGGTCCAAAGGCCAAGCCCGCAAGCTACAGAGGTCCCAGCTGCAGGGACTCTGGGGTGAAGTGTCAGCCAGGTGTGCTGACAAGCATACTGTAACCTGAAGCCACAAAACTGGGGGCCAGAGGTAGCTTCTCACGGGTTAGAGTCCTCATGGGTCAGGGTCAACGGTCCTTTGGGACTGGAATTACAGATGGTTGTGAGTTGCCTTGTGGGTCCTAGGAACCAAACCCAGGTCACCTGCAAGAATAGTTAAGTAGTACTCTTAACCACTGAGCCATCTCTCCAGCCCCCTGACTTCTTTTTCTTTTGCACGCATTGATTTGAATGGCTTAACAGACAAAAGATGAATAGCATCTGCAGAGCGTGCACATGGCCAAAGATTCACCAAGGAGGTGGAACACAGATAAGTGTGGTGCTCAGAAGCCCCAAAGGAGCGAAGAGATAAGGACCCCAGCTCAGTGAGCCTCTTCTAATGCCCCAGGTTGAGCAGGGCCAGATGGGGATGTGTGCTTGCTAGTTACGGGGAGGTATGTAGGGGCTTTGGAAAGCTGCTTGTGAGGTCTACTGAATTGGGGGTTAGGCGTAAGGTGGTCATGGTGGGACCTAACCGCCTATCTCTGTTGGCCCCGGACTCAGGCTTTCCTCAGCTTCCGGCCACACGAACAGAGCCTGGATATCCCTGGGGGACCTGCGGAACAGTACTGCAGCCTAGCGAGGGACCTTCAGCTCCATGCCTTCCTGCAGTTTGTGAGTGCAGTATCTCCTCCCCCTTCCCCTGATAGGCAGGTGGTGGAGTCGACAAGGGTAATATTTAGAAGTCAGGCACTTACACAATTGTCACATCCAGTAGGGGAGGGAGCGCTATTCCTGCAACTTACTGATAAAAATAGCCCAACCGATGTGCAGTGAGCCGCGCCCTGTACCAGGCAGCATGCCCGCCTTTTCCATTCCTGACCTCATTTACCCCTCAACACATGCTTTCAGATGAGGCTATTAATAGCTCAGTTCTGCTAATGGAAGCTCGAGGCCCAGAGAGCTCCATCTCT
This sequence comes from Mus pahari, assembly GCF_900095145.1. Lineage (NCBI taxonomy): Eukaryota > Metazoa > Chordata > Mammalia > Rodentia > Muridae > Mus > Mus pahari. The sequence continues at coordinate 55,300,658 of NC_034604.1, read as the reverse complement.
TGGGTCATTTACACAAATGGAGTCTGAGTCTCAATGTATCATTCTATACAGAAATCTGTATCAAGCTCTTTACATAATAAAAACACCAAGAAGTACCAGAAGTTGAGAACCTTACCCTGGGCTGCACTCTGGGGACACTACATACCACCCCCCCTTCCAAACCATAAGCCCAAGACTCGGTGAAGTTAGAGCAAGACTCTAAAGCTTTTTCCACCTCAACCTCATTACCTGAGGAACTTTTATGTGACCTAGATATATAAGTATATATAATTTACAGATGATAAATTGTAAGGGAATATTTTAAAAACAATTCTTTGAAATACATATAATTTGACCATGTATTAAAGGTAAAAGCACACCTATGCCCTAATGTGATGGTGAGCTGTTTATTTTTACACGAGCAAAATCTTGGCTGAATATTTGATGCAGATATAATAAGATCTCTGGATACAGAACATCTTCAAAGGTTTTTTTCAGAGTTGATGAGCGTTTTGATCGTATCATCATGAACGCTGAGACCATCACTTCACTTAAATACACATTACAGGATTCATTTTGGGTCAACGTACGTTGAGAAAGCTTTTGCAGTTGCCGAATCTTGTTCAGTCATGACCCTATATGGACTGCAATCCACAGTTTAGGCAGAAGGGGGTTAGGATATGCGATGAGTCACAGCTTGTTAATGGAGGGGGCCTAGAACCCCAACTGTGGGCCTCCAGTCCCCTACCCAGCCTCTACCCTCTGCCACGCCCCCACCCCAGTTCCCACGCTCCCCTATCCCTACAGAAGCAACGGTTGAGAGGCCTAGTGTGGCAACCATTGTGCAGTCTGGCCAGAGCCCTGGCTGGCCCTCAGAACTTGATCAAGAAGCGTCTGGACAAACTCCTGGACTTTGATCGAGTAGAAGAGAAGCTGTTGGATGTGGGCAGCATGACCTACGAGGAGGAGGCAGCCCGGCACGAATACCAGGCGCTCAACTCCTTACTAGTGGCCGAGCTCCCACAGTTTAACCAACTAGTCATGCAGTGGCTGGGTCAGATCCTGTGCACGTTTGTGGTCCTCCAGAGAGAACTCGCCGATCAAGTGCTACGAAGGGCAGAGAGCAGCATGGCCCTGGTAAGGCTCCGGGGACGAAGGTTTCTGTGGAGCATAGCCAGGCGAGGCCCTAACTGTTGTCAAGGCAGAAATGGGGATAAAGTGGACTAAATGGGCAGCTGGGACCCAGGACTCAGCAGGGACCCTCCAGCTATCTCTCATGCCTTTTTTCCTTCTCTTGTGGGGGCAGAGGCCAGGCTGGATTCTAGGTCATCCCGGGACTCGGGAGCAGAGGAGGTTACTCTGGAAAAACAGCAGCAATCCCTCCCTGGGGGATAATGATGAGATGGTGACAGACACAGGTGTCTCTTCCGTCTAGTCAGGAGTAGATGTGTCCAGCTGGGATTACTGCCGGTACTGCTAGCAGCTGTTTCTTGTCTAGTTGTTTGGGGACCTTTCCAGTCAGTGCCTCACTCAGTCCTCAAGCAATTCTGTACAGTCTGGGGTCCTCTCAGTAATAAAGAAGCTGAGGCCCAGTGAGGGCAAAGGTGCAGAGTGGACAGGAGGTTTTGACCCCTGACTGTGTGGTAACTGAGCAGTCCAGAGCCTCTCAAAAAGGAACCATCAGCTGAAGGCATAATCAGATTCCAAAGAGCTCTACACAGACCACGCGCACACTTGCGGTGGGGAATTTAGAAGTTCGAGTGGGTATAGGAGGGATTAGGTGGCAGTTCCACATCTGGCTCTGTCACATCAGCGTCAGAGCTGAATGGCTCATGAGTCAGGCCTTGGGAGCCATTTCCACGCTCTTTGTCCCCACATTGCCTTCTGTGTTTCCCTGTCGTCATCTGACTTGCTCCCCCCAGCCCCCCTCTGTCCCCAGATCCCGTCTCCTCACCCTCCTGCCAACTTTCCAATCCACGGTCCCATTCCACTGCGGTGGCATGTCTCTCCCTCCAGCACTCTGCATGAGTTGTCACCGTGTCTCTGTGCAAACTCTTCTTCACTTGGAAATACCTCAACGGTTCCCCAGACTCCTCTCGATGCTTAACCACCCAGGGACAGATGAACCGGTCTTTTCAGGAAGCTCCCAGAATTCTTGTTGCTCTGGAGGAGTGGGGCCGACCCTCTCTTTACCCTCTGTACACCAGCAGAACTTATGTATGATCTAACACATTACTGCTTGGTGTTCACTAGAGCCTGCCTTTCTGCTGGAGTCGTGGGGAGCCATGTTTCCCCTCAATTGGGAGTGGGCGCCAGAGATCCAAGTGGCTCCTCCTTTGGATGTCTTACCACTGGGCCCTGCCTCAGGCATACTTTTTGAAGTATGAGGTTGAAATAGACCTAGTGCTGAACAAGAAGAGTGAATCTGATTGTGTTTTCTTCCAGTTTCTCCTTTTTATTATTTTTATTTATTTTTTTATTTTTATTATTATTATTATTTTACTTACTAGTCTGACATTTAGGTGAGCAGGGCCAAGAATGCCAGAGCAGGATTATAGGCGTAAAAAGCGCATGTGTGGTGGTGGTGATGGGGAAGCAGAGGGACCGTCTCCTGATTGGTCCTGAGCTATGGATGGCTATGACCTGCCTAGGATTGCTGCCAGACCTCCCTTGTATATATCCAGTGGGTCATTCACCCTGGCCTTACTCCTGTGATTCAAGACCTGCAAGGCAAAGACTATCTTCTCTCTGCAGCCCAGGAGCAAGGCTCTGGGTTATAAATGAGTCTGGCAGTAACCCAGAGGGCTGGACATGTCTGTTGGCTGTGGGGTCTTCATCCATTCTTGAGCTGTTTGATGAGACTACGGGAGAGTCTTAACAGGGAAGGGACCTCATGGGAGAACTCAGTACTCAAGCTATAGGAGCCTGTGCCAAAGTGGCTGGAACACAGAGAAGAGCAGAATGGCCCGACCCCAGGAGGGGTCAGGGGTCACACCTGCTTGTAGACGTGGAGTGTCGTGACTCTCTCCCAGTCTCCTGCCTGTTTTCCTCCCTGGCTGGGCTGATTTTCAGGCAAGATTTGTTTCTGTGTGTGTGTGAAAGATAGAAAATCACCAGGCCTGCATAATTTACCCCTGGGAGTCTGAAGGAAGAGTGACGGGTGTTCTGAGTCTTTGCACACTGCATCTGACAGAAGTGGCCTGGCCTAAGTGCGCTGGTTTCCCTTGATGTAGTCACAGTAGGGAAGGGAAGGGATGCCAGGCCTGCCAGGCCCAGAACTAGGGTGTCATGGTGGCAGAGGTTCTCTTCCCCTATGGAGAGATGTTTTCTTAACAAAAAGGTGGGCAGGCAAAAGCAGCAGTCTGGGACTAGAGGGTGGGTGCCCAGGCACGCCGTGGTCCCTTCTCCTGCAGAGGCTCTGCTGACAGCATCTTCCCACCCAGCTGCCTCATCACCATGTCTCAGAGCTGGACTTCCGGAAGCTGCTGGAGCACACACTAGGCCAGAGCAGCAGTCAGCTCCGCCTCTTTCAGGAGAACTTTGAGAAGGTGCTTCCATCCTCCACCACTCAGGTAGGTACCCCTCATAGCCCCCCAATGTCCAGCCGCTGTCCTGCAGTGGGATGAGGATTCCTTTCCTCATTTCTCTTATTTCTTTTCCCTGTTACTCATGGAAACATTTCTTCTTACACACACACACACACACACACACACACACACACACACACACACAGAGTGGGTGGGTTGAAGGAGGAGGGAGAGAAATGCTATCTCCCAGGCCACGTGAGCAGCATACTTAGGCACAGCATGTATTTTATTTTACTTGTGTGTGTTTGAGATAAATTTTTATATACCTCAAGCTGGCCTTGAACTTGCTACATAGCAAGTTCAAGGCCTGAGATAGCCGTGAGCTGCGAAGAGAGTTTTCGGTGGCAGTAGAGCCACAGGCAGTTGTGAGCTGCCATATGGGTGTTAGAACCAAACCTAGTTCGTCTGGAAGAGCAGATACTGCTGAGCCATCTCTCCAGCTCCCCAGGAATACAGTTTTTCATAAAACTGCCACCTGTATGTTTAGCCTGGAAACATCTGTCTGCTTGATTTTATCCTCTTTCTGCAGTGCTGGGGTTGCACACAGCACACAGGCCTCGTACACACCAAGTAGGAGTTCTGCCCCTGAGCTCCAGCTCCAGCCCAATCATATGTAGACCAGGCTGGATTTGAACTCACGGAGATTGGCCAGCCTCTTCCTCCCAAGCACAAGGACTAACAATGTGCATCCTGGTTCTTAGTTAGGACTCTTCATCAGTACTAGGGCAAGAATCTATGCTCAGATGTCCCTGACAGACACCTTTACCTGCCCTGTATCCAACATCTCCAAATGACCATATGCAATGCAGTGAATACAACACGCCTACACACAGTTTAAGTAGAGAATATGGTAAATGGGGCAATCATACCTGAACTCCTTCTTGATTTTATACATATATATATATATATTTTTTTTCTGAAAACAGTGAATGGAAAGACAAAGGAAATGGCAGGCAGTTTGGGGATAGACTGAGGTCCCCTCTCTCCCAAATCTCCCTTCCCAGCTAGATGGCAATTTCTATCTGAATAAAACCCTGCTGTATGTTCTTGCTGCACCAGTGTATGGTGTTCCTGCTGTATGAAGTGTGCTCTAGTGCTTTGCACACAGCAGGTGCCCAATACATGTGCACTGGAAATTCCCAGAGTCACAGCTAGCTGTCCTCCATCCACGGGAGTGTCAGGAGCTAGTGGTGGTTCTGTATTAGCCTCTGAGGATTCCAGATGACTAAGGCCTGCTGTACCACGGAACCCATAGCCTGGCATGGTTCAAAGACCTAGATAAGACATCTCAAGTGGCTTTAGGTTATGCATAGAATTTAGGGCTACATCCTACGAGTTCTATGACAGATATCTATCTTTGAATTAGTTGAATTTTTCATCTAAAATGTCATTGGACGCTAAGAGCCTGCCATGGAGTAGAGGGCATGGTTGTCCCCATCAGAATGGAGTATTCAGTGACAGAGGTAGGACTGGACAGGATTCCCAGCTGTCAACGCATATTGACACAGCCTTGACACTTAATTCAGACTCCAGTGTCTGTCTCTTCTCTCTCAGACACTCCTTCCAGGGTCTGAACACCAGATGCAGGCTCTCCTTACCAGATATGGCCCCGAGAAGCTATACCAGGTGACAAGCAACATCAACGGGACTGGGACTCTGGACCTGACCCTGCTGCGGGGCCAAATCGTGGCCCTTCTACAAAACAAGGATACCAAAGGCAACAGCAGTCGCTGGCTGGTAGACACAGGGGGTATGTGGGCCCCCATGACCCCTTCACCTCCTTTTGGGAAATCCAGTTGCTGGAAGCTGTTAGGGAGGCAGGGATGTCCTTGTGTGCCAATCTGACTGCAAACTCAGGAGGCATGAACCCAGTGACAGATGCAGGAGCTCAGTCAGCTTACAGTAATTCAGTGGTTCATGAGATATCTAAAGTAAGATCCAACATGGCCTTCCTCACCCTATTCCTGGGTGCTGTGCAAGCAAGGCAAGCCTTAGAGAACATAGACATGATTGGGTGACACGATGTGTGGAAGGAACTTGGATAGTACCCTTGAAAGATACAGATGTGTGCTGAGAAGGAACACTGGCATCTGAGCCACACTCTCAGAATCTGATTTATGACTCGGACTGTAGATCTCTAAAGGTCATGGACTTGGGACATGTCCCTGAGGTCTGGGGTTCACGTGCAAATTAGATAAAGTCAGGCCGTACCGTGAGCCCAGGGTAATGAAATGGCCCCCTGGCATATTCTAAGCACAAGGGTTGCACAGGATTATTGTTGGTGATATAATAGTTACTTAAGTACTTTTATGTGTATTATTAAAAAATTCCACTGATCCTTAAGCTCATGATTGTATTGCTGTTACCGTATGGCACAAGGCCAGGCTTTAAAACCAAGCTAGCTTTTTTCCCCCTTTATTAGATATTTTCTTTATTTACATTTCAAATGTTATCCCGAAATTTCCCTATACCCTCACCCCACCCTGCTCCCCTACCCACCCACTCCTACTTCTTGGCCCTGGCATTCCCCTGTACTGGGGCATGTAAAGTTTGCATAGCCTAGGGGCCTCTCTTCCCAATGATGGACAACTAGGTCATCTTCTGCTACATATGCAGCCAGAGACATGAGCTCTGGAGGTACTGGTTAGTTCATATTGTTGTTCCATCTATAGGGTTGCAGACCCCTTCAGTACCATGGGTTTTTTCTCTAGCTCCTCCATTGGGGACCCTGTGTCCCATCCTATAGATGACTATGAGCATCCACTTCTGTATTTGCCAGGCACTGGCATAGCCTCATAGGAGACGGTTATATCAGGGTCTCTTCAGCAAGATCTTGCTGGCATGTGCATTAGTGTGTGGGTTTGGCGGCTGATGATGGGGAGCATCCCCAGGTGGGGTAGTCTCCGGATAGTCCATCCTTTTGTCTTAGCTCCAAACTTTGTCTCTGTAACTCCTTTCATGGGTATTATGTTCCCTATTCTAAGGAGGAATGAAGTATCCCCACGTTGGTCTTCCTTCTTCTTGGTTTTCTTGTGTTTTGCAAATTGTATCTTGGCTATTCTACGTTTCTGGGCTAATATCCACTTATCAGTGAGTGCCTATCTAGTGACTTCTTTTGTGATTGGGTTACCTCACTAAGGATGATATCCTCCACATATATCCATTTCCAAGCCAGCTTTTAAAAATGGAGTAGAGTCCTGTATGATGGTGCATGCCTCTAACCCCAGCATTAGGAAGGCAGAGGCAGGAGAATGACCACAAGTTTGAGACCGGCCTTAGCTATGTAGAGAGGTCTAGGGACTATACAGTGAGACCTTGTCTAAAATAATAATTAAAAGAAAAATAGAATGTGGTGCACTCTGAAAACGCGTCTGTGGGGAAGTAGTCAGAGGGAGGCTTCGGGGCGTTCCTAGTGGCGTGATCGCAGGGAGGCGTGGGGGCTTCTCTGAACACAGTGGCGTGAGCATGAAACAGAGTGACAGGGACACAGACCGACCCAAGACTGGTGTGAAGACTCTAACCCACCGGGGAAGTGGGACAGCAGCTGGGCAGCGTGGGGTGGGTGCTGGTGCGAAGGAGCCCGGAAGGACAGCATCAGCAGTGGAAGGGCAGCCCTGGTCCTGAGGAGAGCTGGGGAAGCAGCCTTATTCTGGGTGGCCACTAGAGGGACCGTGAGCCGTAGTGCCACCAAGGGGAAGCAGTTGTCATATCAGCCCAGGGATGAACTTCAGACCTCATGAGCTGTCCCATGGGAGCAAACAGCACATAGGAACAGCGACCTATCGATCTATCGATCTATCGCTAGAGAACAGGGTGGTGGGAGGGAGTGTGCAGGTCCTGGATGACCCTGTATTGTGTTTTTAATGCTGGGAAGCCAGGCTCTAACACTCACGTTTACTGCCTTTCCCCATCACTGAAAAGCATAAGAAGCTGGCGAGTAGCTACTGAACCTTCTGCGTGTTTCCTAGGACACCGGGGCTATGTGCCAGCTGGAAAACTTCAGTCATACCACCCCATCGTTCCCAGTGAGAAGGAGCTCAGAGGCCAGGCAGAGATGCATGAAGACTCCTGGCTTCCAGCCCCAGAGCCCACCCAGCTCTCTGTTCCTGCTGTCCCAACCATGAGTCAGGTGGGTCTGCAGGAGGGCTTCTCCTTACCTGTTTATATTGGGGCCTGGATCTTCCTTTACTGTTGAAGTGCCTGCTCCTTCTATCGGAGGGCCCACCTCCTTGTGAGGCCAGGCAGTGACCAGAGATAAGTTCTTATCCTGGCCAGGGGTGTAATGCATAGAGAGAGCCTTCCCTCAGGAACACCAGGGAATTAACCCAGCATCCCCTCTATCAGCAGGCTACGCGGGAGTCGGCCATTCACTCTGTATTTGCCAGGTGTGGTACTAAGTGAGAGTCATTGTGATGAACAGGAGCAAGTCTTGGTCCTCCTCAAGCTTACACGGCCTGGGGGACACAGTGATCAGATCAGCTGTGTGAATGTGTCAATACAGTGTCAATACAGTGTCAATACAGTGTCAATACAATGTTCCCTGCCGTGGAAAGGCCCAGCGTTCCAGGAATAGAAAGGCTTTCTGAAGAAGAATGTGTTCTCCTTACATAGGAAGGAGGAGTGGGAGTTAACTCGATAAAGGGCGTACAGCGGGTTGTGATACCTGGGGTGAGTTCTCAGCATGCACAGCAGTGCAGAGGCCTGGTGATCTGCGAGGGTCCAAGGGGAACCAATGACACCAGAACCTGAGGGACTAGAGAGGGCAGGGTGTAGTGAGGTGCTCCTGGTGGAAGCCTGCAGGGCCAGGCCGGGACAGACCCCGTGCCCTTGAAGAGGGTGTCAGTCTTCCCTACAAAAGCAGTGGGGGGCACAGCTGCACGTGCTCTTGAAAGCCTGATCTATAAGAACCCAAGTGTCTATCAGTATAAACAGGTAAACCGCCTACGATAGGGCCACATGTGCTGAGAACGCTTTCCTTGGAGAGCTGTAAGCAAAGCTTACTCCCTCCTCATAGGGCACCAACGGCAAACCAAAGCGCAGCTCGGCCGCGTCCTGAAGTGGGGAGCCAAGAAGTTTACTGAACTTTCTTGTAGGAGATGGGTGAGACTTTTAGGAGTGAGGGTGACCCCAAAGTAGCTGCAAAGTCTCATCCTGTTGCAGACGACTTTCCCAAAGTTGCATAGGTGGGACACCCCACCCCCACCCCTGTCAGTTAGTCTTCCACTCTTATATACTTATGAGACCACGTGCAGTTAGCGCCGAATGACATGCAGACGACTGATAGGTGCAGGAGGGAGTGGCTGGAACGGCAGATGAGGGTCCAGTGCTCGTCCTTACAATCCTGCTATGAGCTTTTGGTGCCTCGGACGAGTAGTGGCACTGCTCTGACAGAGATGACGGTGGTTATAATCGGAGGTTAGGGTTCTTTGACACCATAGAGTGGAGTATTCTTTTGATACCAAAATGAACAGAGTGGGTCGGCATTGACATGCTATGACACGGATGAACATGCCGAGAGAGAGAGAGAGAGAGAGAGAGAGAGAGAGAGAGAGAGAGAGAGAGAGAGAGCAGAAACATAGGGCAGGACCCCACTCACATGAAATGTCCAACCTAGGTAAACTGGTAGAGGAAGAAGGCGGGTTTCTGGTTGGCAGAGGCTAGAGGGAGGGGGCGGGGGAGATTGCTAACTGGTATGGACTTTTTTTTGGTCACAGTGAAATTATACAGTGGTGATGGTTGCGCGTATCTGGGACTATATTAAAAGCTACTAATTGTATTCTTTAAAGGGATGACTGGTATGGGATATGAATAACATCAAAAGAAAGGGAAGAAGGAAGGAAAGAAGGAAGGGAGGGAGGAGGGAAGGAAGTAAGGAAGTGTGGTAGGGATGTAGCGCAGTGGTGGAGTGTTTGGCCTGGGCAGAATAACCCTTCAGGTTTGGGGTCGGAGAGACTGCTGAGGCCAAGCAAGGCCCTGGTGCTCACTCTCTAGAGCACTGAAGGGTTTGGCTTTGCAGGGGCAGAGTCCTTGACGCCCCCTCCCCTCCAACCTCAAGCACTCTTGGGTGTTTTGGGAGGATTGGTTGGATTGGCCATTACAGACAAGGGAGAGCTACATAGATGAGACGTGTGTGATAGAAAGACAGTGGACAGAGGGGAGCGGGATCCAGAGGTGCTGAGGACGGGATGCCCTGGGCCAGGGTACTGTGGAGCCGAGAGCCAGTGTCTGGGGAGGTGTACAGTTCCCACCACCCCTACCTCTTTCAGTATCAGCTAGATGTAATGCAGCAAGAATTACAAAGAGTCCCAGAGAATCTCACTAGGGACCTGATCGCCCTACTCAGCTGCCCCTCTTCCCACCAAAGGGGAGTGAGGTTGCTGCCATCATCCAGCTATCCAGCTCTGGTAGATGTAGACAGAGTCTCCAGGAAGCTCTGCCTAGGAGCGGTGGTCCATCCGCCCCTTCCTCTGTTCCCGGACCCTCTGTGGGACCCTGTAGGGTACTCTCCTATGATGCTTATTGTTCTGAGTCACCAGTCACACGAATGGTAAGGAGTCAAAGCAAGCCGCATTGATGGGTGCCTTATTCTGCACAGGCATTTGTCCGTCTGCTTCCTCAGTAACCTGGAGGGTAGGACGTTGTTACAGACACTTGTAGGTGATGACAACGAGCCATAGAGAACTTGGACAGTGGTTTGATGAATGCCTTCCCCTCTTAGTGTAGCCATGTCTTCCAAACCTCACTATTCCTAGGTTAGACACCGGTCTGGTTGGATAAACTAGTGCCCTAGATCTGGGGAAGGAGGGATTGCTGAGGCTACCCACTGACAGGGCTGCGGGGATGGTGCTCGCGTTTAATCCCAGCACTCGGGAGGCAGAGGCAGGCAGATCTCTGTGAGTTCAAGGCCAGCCTGGTCTACAAAGCAAGTTGCAGGACAGCCAGAAACCTTGTCAAAAACAACAACAACAACAACAACAACAACAACAAACAGGTGGGGGGCAAATACAGCATGGAATTGTAGTAAAAACCAGAGCCTAGCAAAGTGCTAGAACAGTGTCAGCCATACAGAAATTATTAGCCATAGTGCTAACAGGCCCAGCATCTTTAGTGCTAAGAATGTGCCTAGGAGTGATGTGTCCAGCAGTAGAGACTAGACTATGGATGAGCGTGGTAGGGACACAGGATGACACCCTCGCTGCATGGAGTTTGGCTCTCTGCACACCCCCTGACCATTTCTATGTCACTCCTATGTGTTTCAGGTGGTGGCAGCGTACCCTTTTGTGGCCAGGAGCCCCCACGAGCTGAGTCTACAGGCAGGCCAGCCTGTGACCATCCTAGAGGCCCAAGACAAGAAGGGGAACCCAGAATGGAGCCTGGTGGAAGCAAACGGACAGAGGGGCTATGTGCCTTCCAACTTTCTGGCCAGGACCCCGAGCCCAACTCCCTGGGGCTGGAATCTTCCCTCTTAGCATGCCCTCTTTGGAACCCCCATTCCTAAAGACTTAAAGGGTGTGTGACCTAGGGGGCATGGCGCAAAGCACAGTGGGAATGGGATCAGCGCAAAAGGCACCCAGAAGTCAGCAGTTGAAGTAGTGACTAGGCCTTACAGAATGCCTGGTGTGGGAGGCCACAGTGGGTGTTTCAGCAGTGCCACTCTGGTCTGCATAAAGACCTGCATGATTAGCTAGGGCTTGCCACAGCTCGAAGCTCATCCTACCTCTTCCGTCTCTCATGTCTAGGATGAATGTTGCCTGTGTTAGTCGCAGGCAGGGCATCTCTGAAGAAGACCAGACCTGCCTGGCTCGGTAGTACACTTCCCACAGCGTTGCCAGGAAACACCACGGCTCACCAGTCATCTTTTCTTTCTTGCTGCTTTGAGTTACCGTGAACAGTGAATTGTGGCGAGTCTTGCTCAAGGGGAAGCCACGGGCCTAGGTTCTAAGGAGATCCTCTGCTGGGTCTGGGAATGGGTGTGGTCTCTGCACAGGCCTGGACTGTGTGCACAAACTCGGAGGTGGTTCCAGGGAAGAGGGGGAATTTGAGGGTGGATCAGTGGGTGTGCGAGGCTGATTGCAAAGGTCTAGACTCTGTTTTCTTCAGACTAGGAGACAAAGGAACTTGGCAGTCAATGCTGGTGGAGCTCTGTGGGACAGGTGACTACTGGCCTGGTGCACTGGGTAGGCGAGGGAGAGTGTGATTTCCTGGTTCTGGGTAGAAGAACCAGGGGGACACAGGTGGCCTAGGTTTGCCTCTGAGGCCCTGGAAGCTGAGGTTACCGGGAGCTGAGGTTGGGTAGATGTGAGGTCTAAGACGTAGGACACAATTGCACCTTTCCACCTAGGAGAATAACCAAGTCGTGGGACGTGGTAACGATGAATGTCACGAGGCTGAAGATCCTTGTCAACCAGGAAGCATGACACTAACCAAAAGACCATTAGTGGTGTCAGGATGGCACAGCCATTGGCTGGCTTGGGTTAGCAGAGTAAAGCAGTCCTGTGCCACCCCTCATGCCCAAGCCAACAGTGTCCTTTTCCTTAAGCCCAGGCTCTGACTCCAGGCCCAGTCAGCATGGATTAACAATAGACACACTTCAAGACATGCCCTGTTAGGGGATTTTGTTTTGTGTGGACATCATGGAGTGTGCAAACTAGCCAGGTTATGACATCACTAGGTGATATAATCTCATGGGACTATGTCATACACACAGATGTTGTCTGCAGCTGGCTGTTGCCTGGCACGTGACATTGAATACAATCTGGGTAGCCAAAGACCCGATGCCTAGTACTTAGCAAGTCATTTCTCAAATCTGAAAGCAGAAACCCCTCAAAGTAGAGCCCATTCCAGGTTGACAGGCCTACAGGGGCAGTGTTGGGTGTAGTCACTGCTGGGCAATGTCCCTAGGCTGTTGCTTTAGGTCAAGAGTCATTGGAAGATCCCAAGACAGTGAAGAGGGTGATCCACTGTGATCTCTATACAATTGACAACTTTGGAATTGACCTTCTTGAGAGACAGAGCGTAAAACAGGTGGCTACTTCAGCGTTTTCAAGACTACATCTGCTTTTCCAACTCAAGTGCCTGTTTGTTAACTTTGGCTTCTGAAGGGCTCTTGAGAAAGACATCCTTGCCTGTTGGGCTTGTTAAAGCCCCAACACTGTGATGCAAGAGCAAGACTCTGCTCCCCCCCAGCTCCTTTCCCAACCTCAGGTTCGCCCACAAGATGTTCACAGCTCACTTTCCTCTCTGTTTCCTTCTCGGGCTTCAGATCAAAGTGGGAAGCACAGACAAACAGATGATAAAGCAGGAACGGGACCTGCAGCTTCCCCCGGTTTTTACTGACAGGTCATTATGAAACTGAGACTCTCTGGCTTGGGGTCCTTAGCATGGCCTTTTGGTCACTGCTGCAATGACCTGGGGTAGCTCTAAACTGAGCCCACCTAAAGAGAGCTGATGTCATTGATCCGGGCATGGTCATGGCCTTAGGCTTCAGGAAGCTAACCAGGTGATCTCACATACAGCCACGCTGAGGACCTCTGCCCTTGACATGCAGAGGTAACCAGCTAGACCTGGTCAGAGGTGGGAAAGGATAAGCTAAGTTATGCCATCCCTGAGCCTTGTACTGGCTATCTAAGCGGGATGCTTTAGAAGCAGTTTGTGGTAGAACAGCCTCTTCTGTCAGGTCCCAGAATATATATTTATGAAGTGCCATTAAAGGGGACCTGAACAAAATTGGATATTCTTGTAGGCATAAGGGAGAAAAATTAAATAGACTTTGAACTAAGGCTATCTCATGAAGGAGAAATAAAAATGTAGTCAGTACATGTGGGTTGTAGTTTCTCAGACCAGGGGAGTGAGATTAAAATCACTGGAGAGTGAGAGAGAGCTTAATGAGAGGATGCAGTGTGGCCTGGATTTTCTCCAAGGAACTCTGTGTAATGTGCCTTTTTACCCCCAATGCCTAGAGTTGTTGCACTGTGTCTTATTTATTTCACTCTTGGGCTGTCACATGCAGACTCACAACAGAGAATTGCCTAAGAATGGAACAGAGTTCCCAGGAGTCGGAGGGAGGAATGGTTCGCATGGTATCGCCCTGCCACTCAAAGGGAAGTGGGAACTCTTTAACCCTTTGAGCTCCAGCTTCGTTTAGGATACAAGGAGATGACTGTATTACCCAAGGGAAGAGGAGTGAATTCTTGAGTCACGTGATGAGCATGATGTGAAGTACTGGCAATAAAGGACTTAGTATGACTCCAGCCATTGGCTAGTATACCATTCATTCACCGTTCTTGCTAGATATGAAATGGCACCTTGTTCATTCATATGTTTATTTGAGTGTCTACTAAATACCCTTGATGTCTCCAAGATTTGGGCCTAGATGCTGGGGATATAGCAAGACATCAGACAGATGGAGACATCAGATATATGGACTGTGCCATTTTTTGAGCCCACAGTCAGGGCAGGGAGGCAGACAAGTCGGCACTCAGTTCTGTGAGTGTGTCAGAGTAGTGCAGAAGCTGGAGCCCAGGAGAGGTGTTGACCTCTGACCTGGACTTGGCAAGCAAGGAACGCTTCCCAAAGGAGGTGATAGATGACCTCTGACGCAACGGGTGCCTGAGCTTATGTGGTCAGGAGGGCATATGCAAAAGCTAGAGGAGACAGCAGGTCGCAGAACTGAAATACTGTGGAGCTAGAGTGAAGGGATGGAGTGTGTGTGTGTGAGTGTGTGTGTGCATGCACATGTGTGTGTGTGGGGGGGCAGAGGCAGTAAGAGATGTGCTGGTCAAGTCTGCAAGGTTTCATGGTGGCTTCAGACGGTGCATGGGATCCACTGGAGTCGTCAAAGGAGAAGGAGAGGAATGCTCAGAGCTACAGTTTTGGGAAATCACCTGGCTTTGGTTAGGTGCCTCATATCCCCATAAATGACATCACTTTACAAGGAGTGTTGCTTCCTTCCAGAGCACACCTCTGTCATAAGCCCCAAGTTAGAGGTGTCCAGTCTGTATTGCATAGATACATGTCATAGGAGCAGAGACACTGAAACCTTTATGAGCCCCATTCCTGGCTGGAGACATACTAGTGTTGTGCAGCTCTTTTGGCCCTGCAGGGCTTGATGCCATCGGCATCATAGATCTGCATGCACCAGGCTTAGATAAGGGGGAGATTTGGGAGGGCTGAGGTGGTCGTGGGAGGCTCGCTAGAAGAGGTGGGCACAGATTCAGGGCCTTGTAGAGGAGCAGGATTAGGAAAACCACATGAGGGAGGGCTCGTCTGTAGCTAGAGGAAGCTGGGCCCCAGGAATCCCAGTCCAGAACAGTGTTTTCCAGACACACCAGGGCAGCCACACATACAGACACACAGAGACTTCAACAGAGTGCACAAGACCTAAACATGCTTAAGCCAGACAGAATCTCAGCACGGAGCAGGGGAAGTGAACACAGAGTCCATTTCTAACCAAGAAGTGATCTGAAGTTGCTGAAAATGGAGGGAAAGCCAGGATTTCTCCAATAGACTGATACTGGACATAATTAACCGTATTTAAGGGCCCCATGCTCAGAAATAGTTGGCCAAAAACAAATCAGTCTCTATGTCGGTTGGTGTTTTGTTTTTCTTAATTTTTCTTTAATCTTAAAGACAAGCTCTTACTATATAGTTCTGACTGGTCTGGGACTCACTGTGTAAACCAGGCTGGCAGAATCCCCCCCCCCCCCATTCCTTCCTCTTGGTTAAGAATCCAAGGAGGGTCTGGAGAGATGGCTCAGCGGTTAAGGACTCTTGTTCTTGCATAGGACCTGAGTTTGATTGCCAGCACCCACGTGGAGGCTCACAATGGTCTGTAACGGTCTGTAACTCTAGTTCCAGGAAATCTGACACCCTCTTCTGACCTCGGAGGGCACCAAGCAAGTGGTACACAGACACATCCAGACAAGACACTCACACACGTAAGATAAAAGGGAGGTAGTGTGCGAGCTGTGACCACCAGGGGGCAGCAGGGCTCTTCCATGCAGCCATGAAGGGTTTTTGAGGAAGCAAACTGAAATGCAGATGCATCAGGCTGGGCCAGTGAGGCAGAGAGAGAAAGGCTGGGAGAGGGATGTTAAGTAGGGTTATGGTTCTCAGCCAGAGTGACACAGGTGGCATCAGACTGGCTGACCATTCACGAGAAGCCAGAAGCCAGAGTTTTTGCTTGGCTTTTATTATGCTCGCTCGGTTTGGTTTTGTTGTAACCCAGGCTGGCTGACATTTGTCCCTCCTCAGCCCTGCAGTATCGGGATCCCAGGCCTGTGCCACCATGCCCGGCTTTGTCTCCTTTTCCTATGGAAATCTTTACGTGGTCTACCACAGGCCCACCTTTGCTCCTCTTGCTGGAGCATCTCTGAAGAACTAGTTTCATGTCTTGACTTCATTGAACATTGATTTCTCTCCCTTTGATCTTTGGGAAGTGTCGCGTTTCCCTCAGAGTTGTTCCTCTTAGGATTATCATTGATGCTGAGTTTCTGTGACTCCTTGCTTTTTTTTTACCAGTGAGGACCATGGAGAACTGGTCACCAAGATTCTCTGGGCAAGTGAAATGACATACTGATAAATCCCCTGGCCCAGCCCTTGGCTCCTCTATGCTCAGTGACATGATTGTTGTCGTTAAGGGAAGCCTGAGGAGAGGTGTAGGGAATTTGGAAAGGTTTCAGCCCCCGTATGTGACCACACATGTATATGACCACACTCATGTGTAGAAGCCCTTATCTCTGTGCCTGTCATGGGTCCTCAGGGATCTGAGCCTCCTTGAAACCTGAGTAGGGCCTGAGCTCTTCACAGTGGCTGCAGGCTGGGGCCATCCCTTACTGCCAGGTGGCTCAGGCAGAGAGCACAGATCTGCAGCCATGCTCGCTGGGCAGCCATGCTCGCTTGCTGGGCAGCCTGTTCCCGTTTTCCTTGTTTGCTGCCCTCGCAGATGTGTAGTACGGGGAAACATTTCCAAGGCTCTTTTGTCCTCTGCTCAGTGGATCGATTGGATTCATGGGAAGTGCTGGCCAGTGGGAGGAGCCAAGTTCACCCCTTCCCATTTCTCTGATTGTCTGTTAGAGGGTGGTCTTCTCTGTGGTCCTGCCTCATGGCCCCTAGTTGTGCTGAACAGGCCAGGCTATGCTTCTAGTGTTTGTTAGGTGGCTCTAGATCCTGAAGTACCGGTGGGACTCTCCCCCAGTCTAGGTATTCGAATGCCGTGTGTGTTTGCTGATCTCTGGAGTGTGTCTCTCCCCTGTAAAATCCTCCTGACTGGAAGACACGATAGACTGGCTTCTGGTTCCTGCTTAGACTGATATACTGAAGAAACTCAGGTTCAAGGCAAGGCTGGGTTTTCAACTATTTAGGTCTCTCAATTAGTCCATCCTGTGAGGGACACTGGCGACCTTCACCAGCTCTGTCCAGTGCCAAGGGAACATCATCCCTCTTCACCTGGAGCTACTGAAGTGTCTTCAGCCACATACCTCCAGTTGATGACTAAGGGGATCTGCTGAGCTGGTCCCATCTTGGCCAACCGAGGTTATTATTATAACACAGCCCAGAGCAGACACTTATGAGAAGACCCGAGGGCCATGATATCAAGCCAGGACTGTGGGTGAGGCCAAGCTCTGAAGGAAGGAGACAGGAGGGACATGATTCTGAAGCTGTCGTGTCTCAGGAAGGGCAGTGAGCCCCAGGTCTGAGAGAAAGGAATCGGGGCAGGTTTCTGGCCAGAGAAGAGGCAGCTTGTCTTGGTTCTAGGGTCTCCGGCTCCTGAGCCCATCAATGGATTGTCAGAGAAGACTGGCATGCTAGTAGCCATGCCTGTGCCATTTCCTCTTGGCTCACAGGGCTTCGGAGAGGTTACATGAAGGAATTCAGTTCCCGTGATGAATCCAGGTTTTGTCACACAGAAAGCTCTGAAGAGCAACGATCTTTAACAAACACTCAAACAAACTCCAACAGCAACCATGGTAGCCAGCCACAGTGGAGTTCGCTCTCAGTAGGCACCCCAGGAGACAAGCATTGGGATGGAGCGGAGCCCTGGGCCTCTCCCCTGAGGCAGGGCCAAACCCAGAGATGCAGATCTACTTGCCAGAGCTGGAAGGGTTGGGTCAGGAGATGGCAGGGAGAGAGGGAGGGCACTGTGACCCTCGGGCACCCTCCCCAGGGACCGGGAGCAGCAGGTGTCCAACAGGCATAGCTGCAATGGGACACTTGGGGACAAGCATCCTGTGGTATCCAAACAGGACAGAGGTCAAAACCAGGTTATAGAATGGGCAGCAAGGCTCCAGGCTTTGGGCCACAGTTTAAAGATAAGACTATGGGGGACCGTGGCAACTTAGGGACAGTGCTCTAATGTTGGAAGCTAGTGTTGAGAATGGGATACAAGGCTGGGTCCTGCAATTGGTATAAGAGAATTTGTACTGGGCCCCACCCTGGAGACCAGCCTGGAGCTGCCTTCAAACCCTTGCATTTGGGATCAGGTTGGTTTTCAGAGCCAAGGGAGCTGATTAGGGGAAATGGAATAGGAGCCAGATTTTTTTTTTCCTCTGCACGATGCTTGTGTTCAAATCCAGACCCACAGTTGTGGGCTGGGTAACCTCTTTGAAACAAGTTACTTAATCTCTTTTAAAAACCTCACCTTCCTCTTTGTGGGTTAGTCACGGGGTTGCTGAGGTGTTGAGACAGAACACAGCATAGCACCCCGGACAGCACGTCTTATAGGCATAGGGCTCAATGCAGATTTGATTCTGGGCACCAAGCCCTCTTCAGCTCCCCCTGGAAGCGTCCCAGGCTCAGGACCCTGCGTTGTGCTTCCAATGAACCCTGGCACCTTCAGCCTCTCTCAGGATGCCCCTGTTCCCTACTCAGCTACACTGAAATGCCCCAGGGCTGTGTGAGCACTTTCCAAAACGCAAAGCAAGTGAAAGTCTCCAGAGGCCAAGGGTGGTTCCCCTGGGAAGTCAGTGTGCCCTGTCCTCTTCCAATGCTCTGAGAATTCTCCACAGCCATCTTGGATTGTTTCTGCCTTGGAAGGGCTCCCTCAAGCTGCTGACGGTGCAGTTGTAGACAATTTTGCTGTTGTGGACGATGATGCTGTAGAAAGGGAGAGTCTTTTCCCATACTGTTTCTGGCCTCTGATTCCAAGGTGTGGCACATCCCTTCAGGGCCGCGTGCATGCCCCCTGCCCCTAGCCCCATGAGAAGCACAGTCAAAAATCACTGGATCTGGATTTGTCTCTGTAGCGCATATTATAAGGATATTTTCCAGAACTTCTTGAAAAATGCCTATAGTACTCTTTCACTAAAGCTGAGCACTGAATTATAATTCGTTCACTTTCTCCACCCAGAGGCTGCCATGCTTCTTTAGCCCTCTGAAAGTTACCACATTTAGAAATGCCTCTCCCACACCAGGACCCCAAAGTTGCATGTTTCTTCTCAGGAAATTGTCCATGTTGAAAACCAAGGCCACCTCCCCGATTCTTCCCCGTCTCAGATCTCTGTACTCAATCCTTCAGTGGGTCCTTTTGGCTCCACCTTCAAAACCTCAGAGGCATCCCAAATCTCTTCCATCCGTTCCCTCTCTACTTTCTCCGACATCTGCCTGGGCGTCTGTAGTGGCCTCCTGACACCCTCATCCTTCACCAACAACCCAGTCCACGGAGTCACCAGGTGGATTTCTTCAAACAAGTGAATTAGAGACTGCTTCTCCACTGTTTAAACGGAACAAAATCCAAATGTTCTTTTCTGAACCAGCAGGTTGTCCACGGGAGGGTCCTCCTGCTCCATGTCCGTCACAGGCTCCGCCCAATCATCACCACGACAGGCCCCACCCAATCATCAGCATGCCAGGCCCCGCCCACCTCATTAGCCTGGCAGGCCCAGCCCACAGCATCAGCCCACTGTACCATTCATTCTCTTCTTGCTCACCCATACGTGGCCTTCATCTCTCTAAGTCCAGTTCTGATCCAGGACCCTTGGATCTAGGACTATCCCTTTCCCTCACACACATAAAATGGCACAGAGTTGGCTGAAGGAGCAGTGGGAGTGGGGACACTGTGACCTTGGGGCACTTTCTCCAGGGTTGGAAAAAGTGGCAGACCAGTCATTCAGTCCAGACGCCCCACCCTCCCCACCAATGTATCAGTTCGGAACAGACTGGTTTTATTTGCTATCAGATTTGTCATTTGTTTGTTGTGTGGGTTTTCTGTTAGAAGGGAAGTCCCTGAAAGTAGGGACGTTATCGCTTATTCAGTGCCAGATTCAAATAATCTGGTATATAGGGCTTAAACTAAAAAATGTATCCACCTTTTATCTGACACTCGAACCTAACCAGGCACCTTGAAATTTAAATGGCAACCCTACCCAAGCCCCGTGGGGCCATGTGATGGGGACATGTACCCAAGGGAAAGAAGTTGGCAAAAGACAAGAAGGAGAGCAGATGGGAGGGAAAGCAGAGTCACCGTTAGGCTCAGACGTCATCTAAGTATCTCGTGAGCTTTACAAGCCCTGGCTTTCCTATGGTTTGTTTTACAGTTATTGATAAGTTGCCTTGCTGCTTAAAAACAGTCTCCAGCATTTCTCCAGCATATTTGTGTGTCCCAGGTGCTGAGCCAAGTGGCTTGGATGCACAAACTCATTTATGCTGTTACGTCACAATGATGCTCGGGATGCTGCTGTCACACGTTCCTCCGGAAGAAGGACGTGGGAACTTTAAATAGCACACCGAGGTGGCAGAGAGGCTAAGCGGCGGAGCCAAGACTCAGCCTCAGGAATCAGATCACCGCCAGGCCTCTTGGTCACTCCATGGACTCACTGTTGCTTTAACCAAGGAGGTCTGCATGGCAGCTGGTGAAGTAGCCTCAACACAAAGACTGGCTCCACCATGGGCTTGGGCACTAGAGCCTCGTGATACAGGATGGCGTGTGGGCTTAAAGCTGGACCACAGGTCAAATCTAAGTTCTCCTAACCAGCAGCATGACTTCAGGATAAGTTCTTTACCTCTTTTGAGCCTTAGCTTCCTCTTACATAAATTGAGATGATGGTGCTAAAAGTAGCTAGACTTGGGGTGTTTGTCTGTCTGTCTCGGTGTCTGCCTGTCTGTCGGTCTCTCACCCTTTAAATACTAACAGGCACTGATGGGTGAGGATGACGTGGGGGAGCACTGGTCATCGTTAATGAGTGATTTAACATCTGCCATGCACAAGTGTTGCGCTGAGCGCCTCACGCACATCTCCATGACATCAGCGTCATGCGGGGACTGCTAGCTCTCCCTTTGAAAGATGAGAAAACCGAGGCTCAAACCTCCCAAGTCACCAGAAGGCCATGGGGAGAGGCCGGGAGCTGGGATCTCAGCTCAGGCTTATGGCTGTGTTGGCTTTGAGGAGGTGAGGATGTAATCACACGAGGACCTTCTTCTACGGGCTGAGCTTTTACCTCTTACTGGTGTCTTCCCCAGAGTCCCTGTGTCCCGTACCTATGGCTTTCCCCAGTTTTCAATGCATTGCCGACCCATATGTTGAGTATGAAGAGTCCCAGAGGCCAGGGCGTGTCGAAGGCCATCGAGTAGTTAGGAATAGGGCGGGATTTGAACACACCTTCATGATTCTAGCTCCAGTCTGTCTGCTGTACTCTCAGGGACCCCCCTCCCCCGTCGCTCTCTGACAGAGCACCAGCGCACCTACCTTTTCCTTCCCCACGCTCTAAGTTCGGGTTTTATGAGGACTCACGTTGGATCCCGCAGGGCCTGTATCTATTTCCCACTTCCGGCTCCTTCTGCCTACCTTCAGACCCACCACCTCAGATACGCAGACTTGACTACCACGCCTTTTAGGGCTCTCGATCATCTCCGGCTCCTGTTCTCATCCCCTCTGTGAACTGCGCTCTTTGGCTGAGCAGAGTCACCTGCATTGCTCTCTCTGCCTTCTTCACCACACACTCTTGCTTCAGAGTGGAACACCTGCATCCCTACTTTCCTTCTTTAAGCATCTTTCAGATCTTGGTAACTGCCTCCTCCTCCAAGAAGCCTTCCTTGCTTTGCTTAGGCACTCTTCCTGTGTGTGTGTGTGTGTGTGTGTTTATATGGGGCTCTTCTCCTTTTGTTTTGAAATTTTTCTTAAAGACCTCTCCCACCCACCAAGCTAACTCCACATGAGCAGGGGTTTTGTCTGTCTGCTCAGGCCACAGCCCCGGTGTTTGGTACCACATCTGGTGGTCAGTGAAACGCTGCTGAATCGATGAACAAGTGCACTAGTGAGATTTCTCCCATTACCGCTCCTTACCATCAGTATTTACATTTAGTACCAAACTGCACATAGTAGGTTCCCAAACACATCCGTTGTATTCAATGAATGAATGAATGAATGAATGAATGAGGAGTATATGGCCCAAGCCCCAATCCTGCCTCATTTTGTCTACTCTTGACTGTGAGGCCTCTCCCGGCTTCAGCATCCTCTTGCAGACTAAGAGGGACCTCAAGTTCATGGTTAACTCTTGGGGGGGCAGGGTCTTGAGTGGGAATACTACTGCCCCTTCACCAAGAAGGTTTTCAGGCCACAGAGGCCTTTCTTGCTCACAAGGGATGAGCAAGAGCCGTGGCATCAGCTTCATTTCGGAACGGCCTCAATTGGCCCTGAGCTGACTAATAAAGTGTGAAATTGGCTTCATCCTCCACCAAGTCTCCCCAGCCAGCCCGTCCCCGTAGCGTCTCCTTGTGCTCCAGCAGATGCAGCGTTCCTGACATCCCCTCCATCACCGGCAGGCTAGAACGTCATCAGTGCCCACGCAGTCCCTGGGCCCAGTGTTTTGCAAAGCCTGCAACGTTATTTGGCCAGCGGCCAGCCGAGGCTTTCAAAGCCAGAAGCATCCAACACGAGTGTCTGCGGTGCCCTAAGCCAGCCGGCTCCTTCTGTGTCCTTCCTTACTCCACCGCTACGGGCTTCTTAGGCAGGGTGGCAACCCAAGGGGCCAACCCCAGAGGCTTGCAAAGGGAGATGAAGGGAACGTGGGAGGTTATGGGGGGCCCCAAGCCGTCTTGGTGTCCATTCTGGGGTCTATTCAGTTTATCCACTCCTGTCGAAGATAATCTAGGAAAAAAAGAGATTCCATGGCTGTAGTATGTCCTAACTCTCTCTTACCCATGGATCAGAATTAACTGGCAATGAAATACATATTGTGAGTCTGGTAGCATTTTTTTTTCTTGCTTGCTTAGCACCCATTTAGTTCTTCTTTGAGAGCTTCCACATTCCCTCAGGGAGGCATTTCTACCCGCCCTGACATCATCCACGTGGTTTCACGGGAGATCCTGACTGGTCCCCTGAACTTGAAGGGACAAGCTTGTCCTAGACATGGCCAATCAAAAGGAAGGTGACAGACAGTCCAGGGCCAGAGGCACTCTACAACAGGAGGCCCCAGGATGAGTCAGAGCTGGAGAGGGAGAGAGAGAGAGAGAGAGAGAGAGAGAGAGAGAGAGAGAGAGAGAAAGAATTCCCCTCCTCCCTCAGAGGTCCTAGGCTGGTGGCTGTCAGCTTGAAATAGCCATTTGAGAAAAGAGAGCCAACAAATGGGGACAGGGCGAGGGGTGGGGGTGGGTGCTGACAGACACCCGGAGACATGAGAGCATCAGATCCAGCCAGCCTTACCTTGGGCTTGACAAACAATTCATTTCATTTTTTGTTTGCTTTGTGGCCATTTCTACTTCAGCCCATTTCTCTGTCCCCATTAGATCTATGCAATTGTGAGCCCTGTAAGATAGAGTTGAGGATCTTCTATTTTTCAAAAAAAAAAAAAAAAATCACATTAAATCCTGAAAAGTTTTGCTCTAGGCCGGGGGGGTGGTGGTGGCTGATTAACACCCCCCCTTTTTTTTTTTTGGTTTTTCGAGACAGGGTTTCTCTGTATAGCCCTGGCTGTCCTGGAACTCACTTTGTAGACCAGGCTGGCCTCAAACTCAGAAATCCACCTGCCTCTGCCTCCCGAGTGCTGGAATTAAAGGCGTGCGCCACCACGCCTGGCCTGATTAAACCCTTGAAGAGGGGCCAGTGAGATGGCTCAGTAGGTAAGGGGGCTTGCCACCAAGTTGAGGACCTGGGTTTGATCCCTGCAACCCACACGGCAGAAAGAGAGAGCCAGTTCCCACAGAGGTGGGCCTCCGACTTCCACACACAAACTGTGACCCATGGTTACGCATCCACTCGCTCATCCACCCATACACATAAATAAAACACAATAGTAAAAAGTTTAAAACAAAACAAACACTTAAGCAAAGCAGGTCCCTCCAAGAAGGAAGAGGGCCAACATGACCGGGGAGTGTCTGCCACAAGGTTCTGCTCCATCTTCCTAGCTCACTGCCTTAGTGGGATTCCAGAGCTGTTTACTTGGTTTATTCCTGTTGGAAATTTCCTAGGAAGAGCAAAAGGATTCTGTGGCCCATGTGTTGAAAGGACTATTGGGAGATGATGAAGGAAGATGAAGGAAACTAATCAGACATCTTTTGGTCATCAGGGAGAAGCCTTCATGAAGACTATGTGACATCAGTCCCTTCCTCTTCTCTTTAACTTCCTGACACGAGTGCTTTGCGGTGGCGTAGGCCCCCGCCTTGATACGTCATCACAGACACAAGGCAACGAAGCCAGTTGATCACAGACGGACACCTCTAAAACCCTGAGCCCCAACAGCCCCTCTCTTAGCTGAGTCTTTCCAGCACCTGTAACAACAACTTGCTGTAAAGCCACACATGTGCTGTCCGTACTCCCCCTCCGGTAGCCGTAGCTCTTGAAAGAAGGTCTACGGTCAGAGTTCAGACGCCTTCCGACGTTCCCGTCTTTTCCAGCCCTCTGATAATGCCCATAAGGCAACCTGCAGAAACCTTGACCTCAGACACTGCCGGGCATTCTTTCTGAGTACCTGTACAGCTCACTTCTGGTCGGATTCACACCCGGTCACTAGGTTGCCCAGAGGTCCAATACTGTGGTGGGCGCACGCTGTTGCTGATCGTGTCTTGTTTCCCTGTTTCTGATTAGAGGATACACGCCACCCTCTAGGCACCCACACTCCTCCACTCTCCACTCTCAAGCCTCATGATGTAAGAAACTCAGACCCTCTGGGAACCCAAATCCCTTATGGGGAGGGGGGGGGGTCTTCTCCTAAATGGAAGAATGTGCCTGGGCCATGTGACTTAGGCCTATCCCATCACTGTTTGACACGTCTTCCACACAATATGATTTATGATGTACAACATCGCTGGTCTGTTCTTATGAAAAGCCATGTCCTAGACCTTGGGCTCAGAGCCTTGAGTGAGAGTTTCATTTTCACAAGCAGCAATGTTTGAGCTTGGTGCTTTCAGCAACCATCTAGAAACTTCTCGAAAGAAAACTGGTCTAGGTATTGACAGAGAGGCCCCCAAGCTACTGGGTCTGGCTGAGCCCAATGCCGGGGAAACCTCCAGACATTTCAGTCACGTGAGTCACAAGTCTCTCCGCTGGTCCACCTGCCTTGGCGCCTGGTCCTTGTAACTTAAAGGCAATTGATACAGCGTGTGGCTTTGATGGTGCTTTGTTGTGGCGGGGACATGCATGTGTAAGGGGTGTAACCAGTGATAAGGTTAGAAACTGAGGCACAGTGAGAGCCGAGCAGTCCTTATATGGGCCACTTGATCTTTGAGATCATTGAGAACGTTGGCTTTCCCGAGGCCAGTTGAGCCCAGGACTTGCTAAACAGGCTCTCCACTGCCCCCAAGGAATCCACTAATGGTTCCAGAGCTGCTGATAAAGCCGGATTCTTGGCCTGCAGCGGGACCCATCCTCCAGGAACACTTAGCCAGAGGGAGAGTAGGGTGAGTCCTGCATAGCTGAGAATGTTTGAAGACCAGGAGCTGTTTATATTTATTTACAGGGGTGATGGGAGTGTGGGAAAAGCCTAGTGCACCTTCCAAGGAGAATCAAGCAGATCTGGTCTTCTCAAATGGCCTAGAGTAGGACACAGGCTGCCCATAGGAAAGGGACAGTCATCCTCCACCTCTTCAGACAGTCCTCCTCCCCTTCCCCCTCCTCCTTCCCCTCTTCCTCCTCCTCTTCCTCCTACTCCATTGTTTTGGTTTTGGTTTTTTGAGACAGGGTTTCTCTGT
>NC_034604.1:55270553-55274832 GCF_900095145.1 Mus pahari | reverse complement strand
CTCCTCCTCCTCCTCCTCCTCCTCCTCCTCCATTCCACTTTAATTTACCAGCCCCATGCATGTGAGAGTGGACTGGGTCCTGCAGCTCACACTGAGGATAGCAGGATTGCATGGCAAAAGCGTTTACCTGCTCAGTCAATCTCGCAGTCAATGCACTGACCTAGCTCCATCAGTTCAGCCCCAAGTGCCAACTGCTTCACATTTAAACCAACACCCTCCATGTTGCTACTAAGTCTCCGTGGTTATCTCCCACCTTCCTCCCATCTGGGGAGAACCATCTCTACATTTGTCTTTTGGTAGGATGCCAGGAGTCAACATTCTTTTCTTGGGAAGGTCAAAAGGACACAGAAGCCAGCATTCGTTCTCTCATGACTACCACTGTTGCTGAATAGCAGCATCCAAACAAGACACAGAGCAGGCCACACGGGCCACTCTCAGGACTGCCCCCCCCCCCCAACTTGTGAGCTGGAGAGCAGTGCTTGGTCCCACCAGGGCCCCTGGGAACAGAGTTCCATCTACACTGTTACTCCCTTCACATGTACCCTCATGGCTTTGACTGTTTTCCTTTGAGTATCTGCAAAATAAAGTTTGTCCTGGACAGGTTCAGGGTAACCTTTCCTCCCAGCTAACATTAAAACCCAAAAGAAATGCCCAATTCTTTTCAGCCATGATCTTCCCTATTTATGAACATAACATGATGGACAGAACTAGTCAGTGATTTCCATCCGCTGACGTAGTTAGCCTTGAAAGAATCCATAGAGCCTCTCAACATGCTCCCTTATTATTTTTTTACATTTGGTTTATTATTCCATTGGTGGTTTGCTTACATATATGTATGTATGTCATGTATGCCCTGGTAGCCATGGAAGTCAGAAGAGGGCATTTTATCCCTCGGGACTGGAGTTATAGACAGTTGTGAGGCACCATGTAGGTGCTGGAATTGAACCTGGGTCCTCAGCAAGAGCAACAATTGCTCTCAACTGCTACTCAATTCTCCAGCTCAGTGTGTCCTTTTTATAGAAGATGGGACTGAAGTGTACACAGATTAAGTGACCTCCCTAACATTATGAAATTAGTGACAGGTCAGAGCTTTGAAATGGAGTAGTCCGCACCCTTAAGCCTGTGTACCAAGAGCTGGCATGCAATTCCTATAAAGGACAGGTAGGATTTTAAACACTGAGGATGACTAGACACTGACTCTGCCATAGTTGCTCCCAGTACTGTCATAGCAAGGTGTGTGTGTGTAGCCATGTGCCGTGTGCTAGTACATGTATGTTCGCAGTACTCAGATTGCATATCATGAGATCTGCTTCTCTTGAATTCCTTCCAACTGTTTAAAAACATGAGTCAAGTGTGTGTGTGTGTGTGTGTGTGTGTGTGTGTGTATGTGTGTGTGTCTGTTTTTGAGACAGGGTCTTGCTATATGGATCAGACCAGCCTCAAACATGTGATCCCTATGCCTCTGAGTTATTAAGATGATAGACCTGCAATCCCATCTCAGCTCACACCCTGTGTATGTGTGATGTGTAGTGGCCAGACCCTGCCCTGTGCTGTCCCAGATTCTGACGCTTTCCTCTTTTTTTTTTTTTTTTTTTTGGTTTTTCGAGACAGGGTTTCTCTGTATAGCTCTGGCTGTCCTGGAACTCACTTGGTAGACCAGGCTAGCCTCGAACTCAGAAATCCGCCTGCCTCTGCCTCCCGAGTGCTGGGATTAAAGGCCTGCGCCACCAGGCCCGGCCCTGACGCTTTCCTCTTATCATCTCTGTTTCCCAGCAATGAGTTGAGGAAGTTAAAGAGCTTGTGCAAGGTGCCCACTGAGAAGCAGGGGTCAGAATTTCTCGCCCTTGGGTTACAGAGGAAGGAGGGGTAGCAGGCAGGCAGCTGGACTCAGCATTATCTTGTTTGTTTGACTTGAGTCTCCCAGTCCACCAAGAGCTGGTAGGACTCTCTTGCCAACCCTAGGAACTTAGTACAAAAACCTAGGGACCTGATCTGGGGTACCTGGTGTGTGTGTGTGTGTGTGTGTGTGTGTGTGTGTGTGTGTTGCTTATTTTGTTTTTCAAATTGACACCACTAGAGTTATCTGGGAATGTTTTCCTGATTGGTGATTAATGTGGAAGGCCCAGCTCACTGTGGGTGGTGCCACCTCTGGGAGGGTGATCCTGGAGTGTATAAGAAAGTAAACTGAGCAAGCCAGGAGGTGCAGTAAGAAGCATCCTTCCATGGCCTCTGCTTCAGCTTCCCACCTCCAGGCTCCTGCTGTAGTTTCCCTCGATGGCATACTATAACCTGTAAGGCAAGCTGATTTTGATCCTGATGGCTATCACGGCGATATAAAACACACACTAGACCAGAGCCCCCGCCGCACAGGCCTGGGACTTGTAATTAACACGGATGCTCTGCCTTCCAAGCCTGGGGTCGGCAGCTCCAGCAAAGGCAAGAGGTGGCTTTGTCTTTGTCTAACCTTGTCAACTACCTGGCCAGCCTCTAAGCCCAGGGATGTCCCCTGTGAGAATATTTTAGCTCTGGCCTGGTTGGGGAAGGACAGCAGGGAGGGAGGGAACAAGAGCCAACAAAGGGGTAGAAGAGACAGAGAAGACAGACTGGGAGGCCGGAGGCGGGAGTGGCAGACACACTCGGGCACACTCAGGTAAAAGCTGTTTCTTGCTGGCCACCATGGCTTGTGCCTGTAATCTCAGCACTTAGAAGGATGACAGGGCAGTCACAAGTCACAAGTCACCAGCCTGAGCTACACAGGAAGGCGCTGTCTTAGAGATGCATTGTTCTTCTGAACCGGAACCCTATTACCTCGATCCCTAACTCTGGGGACACAGAAAAGCCACAAACCTTCCCGCTCGACTTGTTGATATTCATATTTATGGGCTCTCTTACTCTTAACTTCATTCAAACTAGTAAGCAAGGTCCTCAGGTGAGCAATAAGTGAGTGAGTGAATGAATGAATGAATGAATGAGTAGATGAATGAATGAGTAAATAAACGTAAAGTTTAAAACAAAACAAGAACCTCACAAAGATTCCTGAATCCCAGAGCAAGATATGCCCAGAGGATCCGGCAGTGACAAAGGCACACATATATTAAATGATCTTCTCAGAGTCACCAAGTAAGTTTGATCCCACGTAGTTCCCACACTTACATCTGTGCTGAGGGTCAGCAGGCTTCACACCAGTGGGAAGCTCTCCATTTGGGCCTGCACGGCTTCCATCCTCCCCCCAGAAGGACACTGAGGGAAACAGGTGGAAGTGCTCATTTCCTCTTCTCCCTTCAGCCAATGAGATTCTGCAGTGCTTGGTCAAGAACCGGCCGAGGCATATTATACTGGAGTGAGCAAGGCAGCCGTCAAGCGGTGAGTGTCCTAGTGGCCAAGTGCAACAGAAAGTGATGGATTCCAGGGCATCTGGGTAGACTGCAGACAGCAGAAGATTGGTACCCACGGGATGGATGCTGATGGGTCTCTTAACACCAAGGATGCTGTGTCTCACAAATCTTTAACACTTAAATTGGATGACTTAAGCTCCCTCCTACCACTTCTGAGAATCGTTTACCCAGCTTGGGATCCATCTCTGGAGAGATTACTTAGTTTCATTTCCAGGTCCACAGGGAAATAAATCAAGGGAGCCTGGTCTTTAGGACTGCAACTTTGGGTTCTGACACAAGGATCCTCTTGAAAAGGCATGGCTTGGTTACCTGGTGGCAAGAACCTGAAAATAGTCACTAGCATCTGTGGGTTCATCCTAAATGAAGTCTCTATATCCTAAGGAAAGTGTGTGTGTGTGTGTGTGTGTGTGTGTGAGCATGTGTGTGTGAGTGTGTGTGTGTGATTGTGTATGTCTGTGTGTGAGTGTCTGTGTGAGTGTGTGTGAGTGAGTGTGTGTCTGTGTGTGAGTGTGTGTGAGAGTGTGTGTTTCTGTGTGTGAGAGTATGTGTGAGTATGTCTCTGTGTGTGTGTAAGTGTGTGTGTGAGTGTGTATGTCTGTGTGTGAGTATCTGTGTGAGTGTGTGTGTGAGTGAGTGTGTGTCTGTGTGTGAGTGTGTGTGAGAGAGAGTGTGTGTTTCTGTGTGTGAGAGTATGTGTGAGTGTGTCTGTGTGTGAGTGTGTTAGTGTGTGTGTGAGTGTGTGTGTGAGAGTGTGTGAGTGTGTGTCTGTGAGTGTGCGTGTATGTGTGTGTGTGAGAGAGAGAGAGAGAGAGAGAGAGTGTGTGTGTGTGTGTGTGTGTGAGAGAGAGAGAGTTACTTTTATCTCATAAAGGAGGCCTAAACTC
>NC_034604.1:55243808-55267777 GCF_900095145.1 Mus pahari | reverse complement strand
GAGGTGGGGGGAGGGGTATAGGAAACTTTTGGGATAGCATTTGAAATGTAAATAAAGAAAATAATAAAAAATAAAAAATAAATAAAAAAAATCTAAAAAAAAAAAAGAATCCTGTCTGACACAATCTCCCACCGCAGGAGGCCTTGACCTTCTCTTCCATCCAAGATTTGCTTCTGTTTGTGTCCCCAGGAGGACGGCTTGGGTACCCCAGAAGAAACACCTCCTTTGCCCTACGCACATTTTCATAGACAAGAAACAAAACAACAACCACCCAAGCCCGAGGTTATGTGCTTCCTAAATGTTGGCAGTGACAGGTGAGTTTGCTGGGGTTCCTGGAGGGGCCTCGTGGTGCCCACTTTGTTGATCTTTGCCACAGCCTTCCGTTCCAGCTGCAGACGTCAGTCAGTGTTCATTTCATCTATGTGTTGCTTACACTGCAGCCAGAGAACTTGTGAGAGTGAGAAAAAGGAGACAAGGACCGCCAAGTGCCCTGTGCAGTGTCCTTGAGGAGCCTTGGCTGGCACCGTGGCACTGCCTGCTGCCCATTATCACCCACTGGCTTGGGTGTGGCTATTGACACAGCCAAGGCCTGATACCTCAGGTGACATTGTTGCCTGTGTGACTTAGGCCAAGCCCTTGGTCCCAGGGTCCCCAATCTCCCACTCACACAAGGAGGGAACGGGACAAAGTGACCTCTAGAGAGTTACTGCTCAACCCTGAGCCTGTTGAAAGCAGCATCTGGGGAATGATCTGGAGTCATGTTCCAGGGCCCAGGAGGCACAATGACATCTCACATGGTCAGCTCTCTGTTGATTGCACTCAGCACTGAGAAGCTGTGGAGTCCAAGTGGCTGGGTGCAGGGAGTAAGAGAGCCAGGACGGCACAGCTCTCTTCTTGCTTCATCCTTGGTCATGTTCTTCCCATGGCAGTCAGCAGACCTCATGGGCTCAGAGAAGTGGGTGGACAATGATGGTAAGCCGTCTTCTATACATGGAGTTGCAAGACAGGGGAGTTTCAAAGCTGATGGCTAGGAGTGGTTCTTTAGGGGCACATGGGGTCTGTCATCGGAGGTGGATACCATGATGGGAAAAGAAAAAAACAAAAAACCCGCAGAAGTCCCCTTTGGGTCAGCAGCAGTGCCCCAAGTATGTCCTCTGATAGGCATTATCATTGAACGGTGTTGCTGAGAAATGCAAAGAACATAGGCCCAGCCCAGTGAGAGTTCAAGTTCACAGAGAAGCACAGGGGTGTTACCCATACCACAGTTGCTCACTGGGGAGTATTCCTGATGCCAGGACCCTGCTGAGTGTTTAGATAAGATCTTGCTGCCTAGCCCAGACTGGCCTGGAAACTGTTTCTTCTGCCTCTTGGGCACTGACTTTACAGGTGTGTACTACCACAGAAAGCTTCCAACCAACTCTTTCAAGATAAGGAGGAGGAAATGAGTCCATTTAGAAACTGTTTCCAGTTCTGGCAGCAACAGCTCCTTTGTTAAGCATGCTTGTTGCTCTTCTGCAGGTTCCGGGTACCCATGTTGGGTGGTTCACAACTGCCTGTCATTCAAACACCAGGGGACTCAATGCCCTTTTTCTGGCCTCTATGGTCTCTTAGACACGTGTGGCATTCACACACACACACACACACACACACACACACACACACACACCTAACTAAATAATCTACATTTCCCCAAATGACTCCACTGGAAGGAAGCCTTGTCCTCCACAATTCCTGACTTGCCATGTGCTGATGAACAGGAATGTGAGTAGGCCCTCTGCCAAGAACAGCCTGGAAAGACTGACATGTGAGGTTCAACCCACAGCAGATCAAATGAAGTGTGAAGCTTTTTGGTGGTAGTCCAGCGACGGTGGATTTTGAACCTGGGATTTCCTTCTCGTAACAGATTAATCTGCACACCCTTACTGTTGGTTCACCCAAGACAGGGAAAGAGACACGATCCCAAAGTTGTTTTTGTATGTATCTCATTTAAATAAGATATAATCCTGTGCAGTGTGTGTAGTAAACAGAATTATAAATATGTGTTAGGGAATTTTTAGGAGAAGTACAAATTGTGAGGTCGGTAAATATATTAAAAAGGACAGTAACTGGGTAGGTAGGAAATGATGAACAGGCATGGAACTACTCATGTCTGAGTAGAGACAGAACCAGGAAGGTAGGTAAGAGAAAATTCCAAGAGGAAAACCACCCAAGGTCAAATGGTAAAGCAGTCGTGAGTAGCTAAGCTGGGATTTCAACCCAGGGCTGCTTGGGTTAAAATCAGATCTTTACATGCATGTGACACAACACACACATGCAGGCAGACCACTTATACACACATAAAAATTATACACACACACAGACACACAGACATACACACAGACATACACACATACACACAGACACACAGACACACACACACACACACACACACACACACACACACACACACATGCTGGTTTTGTGTACCAGCTTGACACAAGCTGGAGTTATCACAGAGAAAGGAGCTTTAGTTGAGGAAATGCCTCCATGAGATCCAGCTGTAAGGCATTTTCTCAATTAGTGATCAAGGGTAGGAGGGCCCAGCCCCTTGTGGGTGGTGCCATCCCTGGGCTAGTAGTCCTGAGTTCTATAAGAAAGCAAGCTGAGCAAACCAGGGGAAGTAAGCCAGTAAGCAGCATTCCTCTATGGCTTCTGCAACCACTCCTATCTCCAAGT
Organism: Mus pahari; assembly: GCF_900095145.1. Lineage (NCBI taxonomy): Eukaryota > Metazoa > Chordata > Mammalia > Rodentia > Muridae > Mus > Mus pahari. The sequence goes on along the minus strand of NC_034604.1, from coordinate 55,265,062 downwards.
TCCTGCCCTGTGTGAGTTCCTGTCCTGACTTCCTTTGGTGATGAATACCAATGTGGAAGTGTAAGCTGAATAAACCCAGGAAAGGTCTTTCATCTCTAGGGGTTGAACAGCTTGGGGAGAAGCTTACAGGCAAGCCCTCTGGTGTTACAGGCTGTGGAATTAGCACGGGCCTAGGTCAGAGCCAGGACACTGCTTAGTCTTGTGGCTTCTAGTAAGTTACTTTGGTACTGGGTCCTCAGTCTCCCATTCTGTACAATGGGAATCATACTGACAGGCCCGTAACTTCCTTTTCAGCTGCACAATGACGTCATGGGAAGATCCTAGCAGCATAGCTTGCTTTCTGGGATTCTAAGGTCTGCTTGCCAAGCTCCTGAATCTCCGTGCTCCAGCTTCTGTCACAGCAACACTGGTTGCTGAAGACTGATTCCTTAATGATCCTCGAGATTTTTTTTTTTTGTTTTTGTTGTTGTTGTTGTTGTCGTTTTTTAAATTTCCAAGCCTTAGAAAATAGTACAAGCCAGGCGTGGTGGCACACGTCTTTAATCCCAGCACTTGGGAGGCAGAGGCAGGTGGATTTCTGAGTTTGAGGTCAGCCTAGTCTACAGAGTGAGTTCCAGGACAGCCAAGACTACACAGAGAAACCCTGTCTCGAAAAAAATAAAATAAAATAAAGAAAGAAAATAGTACAACTCCTACAGAAGGCCTAACACTCACAATTAATATTGGAGGACTAAGAAGATTCTAGAATTCATCATTGAGGACTGGAAAAGCAGACGGTGGCGATTTCATTAACATTTATCTGTTCCCTCTGACTGGGTGTGGTGCTATCAAGCAGGGAAGACAGAGGTCAAGGGGCAGCACCCTGGAGCTCAGGAGGAAAGCCCCGGGTGGGGGCATTATTCCGGGCTGGTGTGCAGGGATGAGTGTTCCCACCCACCACTGCAGGACCGTGTATCTGTACAGCTTTCTCAGAGAGTAAATGTTAATATTGCCAAAGTTAATTAACACATTGTCTTAGTCAGGGTTTCTATTCCTGCACAAACATCATGACCAAGAAGCAAGTTGGGGAGGAAAGGGTTTATTCGGCTTACACTTCCATACTGCTGTTCATCACCAAAGGATGCAGGACTGGAACTCAAGCAGGTCAGGAAGCAGGAGCTGATGCAGAAGCCATGGAGGATGTTCTTTACTGGCTTGCCTCCCCTGGCTTGCTCAGCCTGCTCTCTTATAGAACCAAGACTACCAGCCCAGAGATGGCACCACCCACAAGGGGACCTCCCCCTTGATCACTAATTGAGAAAATGCCTTACAGCTGGATCTCGTGGAGGCATTTCCCCAACTGAAGCTCCTTTCTCTGTGCTAACTCCAACCTGTGTCAAGTTGACACAAAACTAGCCAGTACACACATGCACCTCTTTTAAAATTATTTTATGTATATGGGCGTTTTCCCTGCATGCATATCTGTGCACTGTATGTGTGCCTTGTGTCCATAGAGGCCAAAAGAGGATATCAGATCCCCCAGAACTGGAGTAACAGATGGTTGTGAGCTGTCATGTGGATGCTGGGCAACCCAGGTCCTTTGGAAGAGCAGCCAGTGCTCTTAGCTACTGAGCCATCTCTCCAGCCCCAACAAATCCAGTGATTCTAAAGACAACCTTCAAGAAGTGCTTCCCTGGAACCAACAAGACAGCTTTGTGGGAAAAGGTGCTTGCGGCCAAGCGTGAAGACTTGAGTTTGAACTCTAAGACTCGCATAGTAGAAAGAGAAGACTTACTCCTGATCTACACCCAAGTACACACAGTAAATAAGTACATAAGTGAATAAATGTCATAAAAACTTTAAAAGGAATCAAATTGTTTTGCTTTCTCTGAATACAAAACAAAAACGCTCATTAATGTGCTGGTGGTGTTTGTACTGGCTGGGGGCAGCCGGCAGTCAATCAGTAGGAGATGTGTGTAATGGCATGGAACACTCCCCAAGGGCTACAGGTGAGAAAAGCAGATCCCAGAATATATTTGGTTATCACACACACCACACAGTGAGAAACTTCATATCCATCATGATGTTTATGTAGAAAGAGAAGACAGATGAGGACAGTGGTGGTGGGGTACAGAAATCAGAAGCTTAGGTATTTTAAAGGAGAACATGGGATAGTGCAGCCACCCGAAGTCCTTCAAGCAGCTAAACACAGAATTACTATGTGTGTGGCATCTTATTGGTGAAATCCCAGACCTGGGAAGATGGAGGCAGGAGAGTCAGGGGTCATCCTCCGCTACCTAGTAAACTGGAAGCCAGCATAGGCTACATGGCTACATGAGATCTTTCTTCTTTTCTTCTTTTCTTCTTTTCTTCTTTCTTCTCCTCCTTCTCCTCCTCCTCTTCGTCCTCCTCCTTTCTCTGTCTCTCTCTGTCTCCCCTCCCCCAATGAAACAACCTAAATAACTGCATAGCCACACAGTGGAGTCTTATTCATTGGGGATGAAAAGAAATAAAAAGCTGACACGTGGGACACAGACAAACCTTGAAAACCCTCTTAAATCAAAGAAGCCATTCACAAAATACTAGGCACAACTGTCTATACAAACATCCCAAACAAGCAAATTTTCAGACCTAGAGAACAGAGCACTGGTTGAGTAGAGACTCCACTGCGTGGCTATGCAGTCATTCTCATTATCTACTCATCAGTTTGTGGGTATTCAGGTTGTTTCACACATTGGGTTATTATAATCGTGTTGCTATGAATATTCATGTATGAGTTTGTATTCTTATCTGTGCTTGCTATATATATTGGTGTAGAATTAATAGGATATATGGTGATTATTTTTGTTTTGTTTTGTTTGAGATAGGATTTCACGTAATCTTATCCTGCTCCATGTAGGAAGATATGGATGTGGGGTGGGTGCCATGGTTGAAGGGTATGGAGTTTGGCAGGTAACGTGCAATCTGTAAATACACTGACCTTGAGTTATATACCTAAAGCAGGTAAGTGATAGAGTGTGCTGTCTACATCTCAGAAACGACACAAATATATCCAGAGTTTTACAATGACGTGTTTTACAGTAGCAAAAGACAATAGCCCAAGTGTTCACCAATCAGTGGTAAGCTAGGGAAATTGTGGTGAAATAGACCACTGGAAACTAAAATGGGGACATTTGTATGAGTGGGTATTGCATGGTCTCCATAACACATCACATGGTTTCCTCATGTCACACGCTGAAACTCAGAGCACAGAGAGCCTGTGCATCTTCTGTGCTTTTTTGTGTTTGTGCATAGACTAGATGTTGACAAAGTCATTTCCACATCAAGTCCAGCCTGTTGCCTGTCATGGAACAGCCATTGATAAGAACAATACTGAGAACTTTCAATAGTTGATAGACAAACAATCAAGAGCATTCAGCTTGGAGATACAGCTTGGTAGTAGAGTGTTTGCCTAACATGCACATGGCCCTAGGCTTAGTCCCTAGTACTGAAGAAAAAGCATCATGGCACATAAAAATTAAAATTGGTGCCCATAAATAAAGTTTTATTGACATATAGCCATTCTTATTTAGTATATGTTGTCAATGGCTCTCTCTCTCTTTCTCTCTCTCTTTCTTTTTTATTGTTACTTATTCACTTTACATCCAGATCTCAGCTTCCCCTTCTAGTTCCCCCTTTTTCCCTCCCCTCCCTCCATTCTGCCCCTCCTCCCCTTCTCTGGAGAAAAGGGGAAACTTCCCATGGATATCAACCAGCCTTGGCATATCAAGTTGCAGTAAGATTAAGTGCATCTTCTATGCACATCTTCTTCTATTGAGGATAGACAAGACAACCCAGTTAGAAGGGATTCAAAGGCAATGGCTGCTTTCTTAATGATAGACATGAGTTGACACAGAGACCATGAACCTGCAAAACCTAAAATATTCACAACCTGGCCCATTAATAGGCAGGGTTTGTTGACTACTGGCCTAGTAACTGTGAAAGTAACTGCCTCCAAGTGCTAGTAGTAAAGGCTCAGGCCACCAACTGAAGTGTCTTTAGGGGAGGGGCTAGAAGGAGAAAATCTGAATAGAGGGCTAAGAAGGAGAAAATCAAGTGGTTGCAACTGGGTGTATGTGTGTGTTGCTGACATATTTTTTTTTAAAATTAACATTTATTTGTGTATATATGTGGAAACATTGCAGGACTCAGTTCTCTCCTTCTACCATGTGGGTCTTCAGGGTTTAACTTGGATCTTCTGGCTTTGTGGTAGGTTCCTTTGCTGGCTGAGCCATTTGAGGGTCCCATATACGGTTGCTGTTTTATAAGGAGAATCACTTATGCATAGTGTGTGCCGTTAAAAATAAAGATGTACGAATGCTTGGTATGGAGACACATGCCTGCCATCCCAGCACTGGGGAGGTGGAGACAGAAGGCATATGAGCTCCAGACCATGGGCTACATGAGAACCTGTCTTAAAATACAAAACAAGATAAGAAGGGGGGGAAAGCCCACCACCACAGCTACAAAAACACATTCATTAAAACAAACAAGAATGGTTCTGGCTTCAGCAGCATTTATAACAAAAATTGGAATGATACGAAGATTAGCATGGCTACTGCACAAGGATGACAAATTGGTAAAGTGTTCGATATTTTAAAAGAAGGGGGCAGAGGAGAAGGTGGGGAAGGAGAAGAAAAGGAAGAGGAGGAGGAGGAAGAAGGAGAAGGAAATGAAGGGGAAGGAGAAGAGGAAGAAGGAGGAGGAGGGGGAGGAGGAGAAGGAGGTATCCATACAGTCACCACTGTACTTTTAGAGGTCTTTGTTCAGCCAGATTGTAGGCTCTGCTGGGGCACAGTGTAGACCCTAGTACAGAGCATAGCCCACTGCAGCTTATCATAGTTATAGAGCAAATGGAAAGGAACAAAGAATATGTGTTAAGAGAAGGGTGGTGGTGGCCAAACCTTTAATCCTATTAGGGAGGCAGAGACAGAAGGATCTTTGAGTTCGAGGCCAGTCAAAGATCTACAGAGCTAGTTTTAGGATAGCCAAAGCTGTACAGAGAAACCCAGTCTTGAAAAACCAAACCAAAAAAAAAAAAAAAAAAAAAAAAACAACCAAAAAAAACCAAAACAAACAACAACAACAACAACAACAACAAGAAAAAAAAGTGGTGGTGGTGGGGGAGATGTGCACACAGAGGAATGTACACTTAGTAAAGAGTGTGTCTTGCTGTGCTAGAACAACCCAAGAAAATGTTGGGCACAGAATGGCAGAGCAGAGACGTTACCCACAGTGCCTCCTCAGACCATGGCTGAAGCTGCTGCTGGGCTGCAGAGCCTGGGTTAAAGAGTCCCAGCTTCTCTGCGTCTCCCACGGTCCTTCCCTCGTAAGGTATCGGCTTCCGTTTGTCCTTCACAGCTTCCTGAAGGACAGCAGAGGAATCTAGCTGGAGCATGGCCAGTGTCAGCTCTAGCTGCTGCTGCTGCTGCCGCCGGCTCTGTCTTGTCTGTAAGCACATCTGTGGGGTCAGTGCTCCCTGGGGAAGGAGAAGTCTCTTCCTGCCAGTTGTCCAAATCCCCTACCCGAGGACCAAGCCAGGGACAGCCTGGTTCTAGAGACGGCCAGTGTCAAATTAAGGACATCTTTTGTTTTGCTTGTCGTTATCCTTACACACACACACACACACACACACACACTCCTTTGTGACTGAAATAAAGTTGGGTACCTTTCTTAGTTCATGCACATAGAAGAAATCAAGCCAATCCCGGATACAAGATTGGGCCAATCAGATTATTCCATTCCCCTGGTCTCTGTGATTGGTTTAGAGCTAGGCATGTGTGGTCATGAGTGGCGACCCCAGGGCTTTCGCTGGTGCTTTCAAAAGAGGGGAGATTTTTGCCACTAGGCGCAGAGGAATAAAGTTGTGGTAGAAGCAAGAGACTCTGGGAGTGAGAGACCGGTTCCTGATAGCCCTGTTTAAACTGGTTCTGTTCTGCCTGAAGTCCTTACCTAGCCCTAGCTCTTCAGTGGAAGAAACACAAGACACAGTCTTTGCTTAAGCTGGTGTGTTGGCAAGAGTCACGGCTGCTGCTCAGGCTTGGCCGGGCTTTAGCTTTGAACATACGTGGAGATTTGCTTCACACCTCCTGTATCCCGCACTTAGGCCCTCTGTGCCTCCTCCTGGACTCTTACCCATCCGAAAGCAGGCTGTTTCTCTAGCCTGCTCATTTTCATCCCTGGGTGAGGTGTCGGACCTGCTGGACACCCCAGTCCTCTGAATTCTAGCCCTTGATTCTTCAGACCTCCTGCCTGCCGCCCTCTCCCTCTCTCTCTCCCTCTCTCTCACACACATACACATACACACACACACACACACACACACACATGTACACATACATACATTCATGTGCACACACACATGCAACACATACATGGATACACACATATACATGCACACATATGTATACACATGCATACACACATACACATGCATACACACATACATGCACATGAGCACAAGCGTATGTGTGTGTGTGTGTGTGTGTGCACTCATGCACACACATATACACTCATTAACCTTTATGATTGAAATATAGTTGGGCACCAATTTCGGCCTTCAACTTTTATTGAGCATTTCCTGTGTAACAGACTCTGTGCCAAGCACACTTGTGGATAATCTCCTTTGGCCTCAATAACCCTATCTGCAGGTTTTATGATTATTATTCTCATTTTCAAGCAATGGGAAGCAATAGCTTAGGAAGGCTGACATCAAACAGCCATGTCCCATCATGACAAAGCAGCTCATCTGAGGGGAATGACCTCAGGAAGACTGACATCAAAACAGCCATGTCGCATTATGACAAGGTAGCTCATATGAGGGGAATGACCTCAGAGGCTTACTCCACCCCCTGAAACTGTGCTTCTGGCTTGAGTGGGCTTTGTGGGCTCGGGTGCCCATCTGAGGCCCTTGCCTATCATGGGGCCAGACCTGAATATCTCTGGGAAGCCCCTTGGTTAAGTGAATGCCTCAGAGGACACTAAGTCAGGAGTGCCCAGGACCTCATCCAGATAGCAGCCAATGTCTCTGCATCAAGTACTTTGGCCCAAAGAAAGACTTTGGTGTGGCCAGATGCCTTCTTGCAGGAATTGGAGTAATGTCCTGACTGAAGAACGGCTATAGCTCAAGGCACCTTCTCTGCTGACAAAGGAAGGGTCAGAGACCACAGGAATGAACAGCTCAAGCAGGAGGGGAAAACAAGCTTTAAAATTTCAGTTTGCAAGGTTATGGTGGCAAACACCTTTAGTCTCAGCACTTGGGAGGCAGAGGCAGGCTAATCTCACATTTGAGGCCAGCCTGGGCTACCAAGAGAGTTCCAGGACAGCTGGGACTACACAGAGAAAGCCTGACTCAAAAACAAATAAACAAACAAATAAACAAAAACCCCCCAAAACTTTGTTTCACTCTTCAAGAGTGGCTTCTGAATTCAAAGAGGTAAGCCAGGGTCTGGGATAAATTCAGATTCTATAAGATTTCTTCATTTTCTCTCTCTATAAATTTTTATTTTATTTTTTGGGAATTTTATACAATACATTTTGATCATACTCTTTCATCTCCCCTAACTCCTCCCTGATCATCCCATCCATCCAATTCCATGTTCTATTGTTCTTTTTACAAAACAAAACAAAATAAAAACAAAACAAAACAAAGCGAGTGAGTGCGCACTAGCACACACACACACACACACACACACACACACCAAATTGGGTTTATTTTGTGTTGTTCATCTGCTACTCCTGGGCACGGAGCCTTCCCTGGAGAGGTTGTTTTTACCTAGTGTCACTATATTGAAGAGAACTGCTTTCCCTCACCCAGCAGGTACAAATGACAAACAGCTTCTTGGCTAGAATTGGGACTTTGTGCCCATTTCTGCTTCTATGTGCTGGGGTTTTGTTTGGCTTGAGTTTATGCAGGTCTTGTGGATCCCATCCCAGTCTCTGTGAATTCATGTGAACACCTCCCTCTCTAGCTCTTATAATCTTTCTGCCTTCTCCTCCACATACATCCCCTGAGCCTTGAGGGAAGGGGTGTGATGTGAACACCTCATTTAGGGCTGAGTGCTCCAAAGTTTCTTACTCTCTGCACATTGTCCAGTTTGTGGGTCTTTGTTAATTCCCATTGACTTCAGGAAGCAGCTTCTCTGATGAGGGTTGAGCAAGACTCTGATCTTGCATACCAGTCTGTCACTAGGAGTTATTTTGCTGCTGTGTTCATTTCGTAGAACAATAGTAGCAGATTTTCCCCTGGGCTCATGACCTATCTAGTCTCATAGCCTTGACCTCATTGTGTGGAACTTCCTCAGAAAACCTGGAAATCACTTTACCACAAGGTCCTGCTCTATTACTCTTGGGCATATACCCCACAGACCCTACATCTTTAGACAGAGGTACTTTCTTGACCCTGTTCATGGCAGCTCTACTCATAAAAGCCAGAAGTTGGAAAAGGCCCAAGTGTCCATCAAATGGTGAATAGACAATGAAAGTGTGGTACATTTGCACAATGGAATAATACTCAAAGATGTTAAATAGGAGGGGAGCGGGTAGGGGGAGGGGATAGTCCAGGGAAGGGAAAGTAGAATGCGGTGTATAAAGCAATAAAGAAGAAATTAGAAAGAAAAGTTAAATGGAGGGGGGATGGAAAGGTAGGGTAAAAGAGCGACTATGGGAGGGACAGCTAACTCTAAAGGTCTTTCACAAAGCTACATGGAAACCCGCTATTGTAGAAGCTCCCTAAAATATAGACATGCATAAAAGGAGTTTAAATGAAGTCACCATATAATGGGGAGGGGGAGGGACATCAAATGATGTAAAGAGACTCTCGTGGACTGTACAGAAGCATCACCTGTCAATAAAAATGCTGTTGGCCTATTAGCTTAGACTGGAAATAGGGAGGTGGAAGTTCCGGTACAGAGAGGAGATTCTGGGAGAGAGACAGGCGGGAGGAGATAGATTCGGCCCCACAGATAGAGGAAGACTCTTGCATGTAACTGAGGACCAGGTTACTGGCCATGTGGCAGAATTTAAGATGGAATAATGAGATGATTAAGTTATAAGCTATTCACGGAATGATCCAAAGCATTTGGCCCAGGCATTTTATTCACATAGAAGAAGTCTCAGACTCATTATTTCGTGAACATGGGCACAGGTGGGAAAAACGTATTTTTGAGTTATTAGACAAAGTAATATCATAGAGACTCCCCCCACCAAACATTAGGATATTGGATACCCTCCATAACATGATGATGTTACCCTAGGGTACCCTATAACATAACATGTACCTTATTGCTGAAGGCACCACATACTTATGTGTGGAACATGGAGAAATCCAGCTAGCAGCTAGCTGGAGTTTCATCCCTTCCTAATCATGTTCACAGTGCTGATGGTGTTGTGTATACCACTTAGAGGAGTCAGCTCACCCAGCTATGAACACTGTGAGCTACAATAGCAACCCGCCTGCATGTTATGCTCACTAGTGCAACAGTGACACAAAGTATGTAATAACCAACCATTTTTTTGATTGGCCCTAAGGCCCAGTCCATGCGATGGAACCCAAAACTGACCAATAACCCAAGACTAGATAGGTCATGGATTCCCTAGAGGAATACCTACAGAAATTATTCATTTTTCTCATGAGAAGAAGTGGCTCTCACAGCATTAACGATGAAAACAAAAAGCCCCCTCCCTCCCTTTTGTTTAATTTGAGACAGGGTTTCCTCTGTGTAGTCCTGGCTGTCCTGAAACTTGATCTGTAAGACCAGGCTGGCTTAGAGATCTTCTTACCTCTGCCTTCCCAAGTGCTGGGATTGAAGGTGTGTGCCACCGCGGTCTGGCCAAAGCTCCTTTTAAAAATTGCATTTATTTTGAGAGAGACAGGAGAGGGGGGAGGGGAGAGGGGAAGGGGAAGAGGGAGAGGGGAAGGGGAAGAGGGAGAGGGAGAGGGAGAGGGAGAGGGAGAGAGAAGGTCAGAGGATAATTTTGGGCTTGGTGACAGTGTCTTAAGGACTGATTCACCTTGCCATCCCTTACAGCTCCCCCCCCCCCCCCGAGACAGCGTTCCACTATGGAGGCCTGGCTGAGTTTGCATGTGCAGGTTCCCAGGATGGCTTCAGTTTTATGGCAACCTATAGCAATCCTTCCGTTTCAACCTCAGCAAGCTGGAGTTGCCGGCATGTGTCGTCTGACTGTACTCTCTCAGTACCAGACTGCCAGGTATGCTGTTCCCTCTGCCTGGACACTGTGTCTTCCCTTCCCCTCCTTTGCCTGATGGCCTCTGCACATGCGTATGCACATTGTCTTGGAGTTCACTTGCTTTTCTTAACATGTTTCAATCCTGCCACTGTATTTGATACATTTGGTTTTACCACTAGACCCATGAGGTTCCTGAAGGAAGGTAGACATCAGTTTTGTTCTGTATGATATTCTTAGAAGCAGAAACATTGTAACAATTCACTGAATGAACAATGAGAAAATGAAAATTGAAAGAAACCAACCAAAGCAGTGCCCCCTCCCCCACCCTCCAAGTAATTATATGCTGGGCATGGTGGTTTATGCCTTTTATACCGGCACTCTGAAGGTAGATGCAGGCAGATCTCAGTGAGTTTGAGACCATCATTGTCTGTGTAGTGAGATGCTGTCTCAGAAAAGAAAAGGAAAAGAAAGAAAACCAAAAAGCCCGAAGCAGGTTACTTACAGTGATTTTTATGACCACTAGATGGCACATGGCTGTACATCCCAACAGGGAAGGGTGGGTGGTAGAGGGTAAAAGTAAAAGATTGGCAGGTGGGGGTGGCGTGGGGGTGGGACAATTAGACTTCTGATCTTCTCCAGCAGGAGGCCTTTGTAGTCTGCAGATAGTGGTGTGTGTGTGTGTGTGTGATGTATGTGTGTGTATATATGTGCGTGTATGTGTGTATGTGAGGTTTGAGTGTGGTGTGTGTGTGTGTGTGTGTGGAGTATGTGTGTGTGTATATATGAGGTGTGTGTGGTATATGTATGTTTGTGTGTATGTATATGTGTGTGTTATGTGTGTATATGTATGTGTGTGTGGTGTGTGTATGTGTGGTATGTATATGTGTATATATGTGTGGTGTGTGTGTGGTGTGTATGTGTGTGGTGTTTGTGTGATGTGTGTGTGCTGTGTGTGTGTGTGTGTGGTGTGTATATGTTGCATGTGTTTGTGTGTGGTGTGTGTATATGTTGTATGTGTGTGTGTGGTGTGTGTAGTATGTGTGGTGTGTGTGTTGTATGTGTGTATGTGGTGTGTGTGTGGTGTGTGTGTGTGGTGTGTGGTGTGTGGGGTGTGGGGTGTGTGTAGTGTGTGTGTATGTGAGGTGTGGTGTGGTGTGTGTGTGTGTGTGTGTGTGTGTGTGTGTGGTGTGACTGGTAATTGTCTCACTGTATGACCACACCCCACCCACCTCATATCCTCAGGCTGCTACCATGTCAATGCTATTCCACATCAAAAAGGTGGGTTTGTTAATGTTATCTTTTGTGGCAGCTTGAAATGATTTTACAAATTGCTTTTTCTCCCTGCTGTATAGGAATTGAATGGGCTCTGTCACTTTTAGCATCTGAGTCATATTGTTTGACTTAAGAAGAAACACAAATTTACACTTCTCTTATCCCATTATAACACAAGTTAGCTAAATTTTCGAGGAAGTACATTGTATAAAAAGTCAACTCCTCTGTGTGTGTGGTGGGGGGAGTTGTGTGTGTGTTGTGTATGTATGTATGGTGTGTGTGTATGATGTATGTGTGTATGGTGTATGTGTATGTGTTTGGTGGTGTGTGGGGTTGTGTATGTGTGTGTGTGGTGTGTATGGGGTATATGTGTGTGTATTGCTGAAACCATGCTAGATAAACTCTGTCGCTAACCTATAACTGGAGTCCAGAGATAATATTTTCTATTACTTCCTGAGATTGTCAAGGTGCAGAACAAGTAACAATAATAACAGAAAGACAATGCTGGCACTGGTAAGGTAGCTCAGTGGGTAGGGCACTTGTTCCCAAGCCTGAAGACCTCCCAGAGTGAAGGGAGAGCACCAACTCCCAAAAGTTCAACTTGTCTATGGTGTTCTCTCTCTCTCTCTCTCTCTCTCTCTCTCTCTCTCTCTCTCTCTCTCTCTCACACACACACACACACACACACACACACACAAATAAATCAATTTAATTTTTTAAAAACCAACTGACATATCCATGAACCTAATGCAGAAAGCAGATGTATACAGCTGGTGTACCCACAGAGCCCCACACTTCGGTCAGAATGGAAGTGTACCCTACAGAATCTTTTTCTCTGGAAGCTCATAAAAATCCTGTTTGGCAGAGGTTCAGTACTTTGGAGCCTGTAAGAAGTCAGGAGTTAGGGATTGGCCTGGCGGGGTTAATCCTTGACTCTTGTTGGTGTTCCCACACGGCTCCTGGCCTCTCCTTGTCTTTCTTCCTTATCTGCCCAGTGGAGGCTGCAAGGCTGGTCTACCAAGGGAGTGTGAGTGTCCTCTTTGCACTTGTATTTGACTTGGAGCTGGTTCCAGACCAGTAGAGCCACAGAGGCAGTTACAGAGGCCTCTGGCAATCTTGCCTTGCTGGGCTCCCCAGTCGATGCCAGTTCTGGCCATCACAGCCTTCATATCTTAGCAGGTTGGGCATCATTTAGAAACTGTCTTATTTGTACTGCGGCAATTCAGCCAGTATGACAGCCATAAAGATTGCTTTGTGGCCCCTTGAGCTGTTGTGGATTGGAGGGTGCAGAGGGAAGCAGAATCTGACTCAGTCAAGGGCTTTGGCCCAAGGTTGACCAGAAGTCTCTATGCGTGGGTCTGTGTGCGCCTGCATATTTGTGTGTATCTGTGTCTCCATGTGAGCCTGTGTCTGAGTGCTGGGGAGAGGGAACACCTAGGACTGGTTTAACCTCAACCTTCTCCTTCTCTTAGCAAACAAATATAAATTTGATGCCAAGCATTGAGTTAGATTTGGTAGGGCTATCTTGATGATGATACTACGGGTATGGGCAGCAAAGAAGAAAACAACAAGTTGGACTTAATGAAACTTCAAAGTTTTGTGCATCCAAAGGCTCTTTTTCTCAACACCTGTGATTAAATCTGTATTAAAACCTCTTAAAAATAAGCCGGGCACTGGTGGTACACGCCTTTCATCCCAGCACTCAGGAGGCAGAGGCAGGTGGATCTATGAGTTCAAGGTTAGCCTGGCCTACCCAATGAGTTCTGGGACAGCCTGGGCTACACAGAGAAACCCTGTCTATACTGACTGGTTTTGTGTGTCAACTTGACACAGGCTGGAGTTATTACAGAGAAAGGAGCTTCAGTTGGGGAAATGCCTCCATGAGATCCAGCTGTAAGGTATTTTCTCAATTAGTGATCAAGGGGGAGGTCCCCTTGTGGGTAGTGCCATCTCTGGGCTGGTAGTCTTAGGTTCTATAAGAGAGCAGGCTGAGCAAGCCAGGGGAAGCAAGCCAGTAAGAAACATCCCTCCATGTCCTCTGCATCAGCTCCTGCTTCCTGACCTGCTTGAGTTCCAGTTCTGACTTCCTTTGGTGATGAACAGCAATGTGGAAGTGTAAGCTGAATAAACCCTTTCCTCCCCAACTTGCTTCTTGGTCATGGTGTTTGTGCAGGAACAGAAACCCTGACTAAGACACTGTCCCCCCCATTGAAAAAAATCCCCAAAATAATAATAATAATAAAAAAAAACTTCTACTTTGCCTCAAAATCAAACCAAAAAACTCAACAACAACTCAACCAACCAACCAACCAAACAAACAAACCAAAGACTATCAATAAAGTAACAAGCCAAGCATGGTCGCTTACAGCTGTAATTCCAGCACCTACGTACGAGCTGAGGCAGAAGGACTGCTGCAAGTTTGAGGCCAGCTTAGTCTACCGACAAAATAAATTGCAGTCAGCAAGGGTTTAGTGAGACTCAACTGACAAAAAGGAAAGAAAGAAGAAAGGATAAAGCTACAACCCCACAGACAGGGAGAAAATAGTTACAAATCAATATCTCTGATAAGGTACTGACACCCAGAATGTAGAGAGGACCTAAAGCAACAGAGCAAGCTAATTTTAAAATGAGTCTAGTGTTTGAGATTTGGCCAAATAGCATATGCAAATGAGCAATGAACACTTGAAATGACGCTCGCCATCATTAATCATTTGAGAAATGAAAGTTGGGACTACAAAGCTGTCGGTGGTAGCGCAGCCCATGACATCAGTGATCAAGGCAGAGGTGATGGTGACACAGCCTCTGACATCAGCAATCAAGGCAGAGGCCAGTCTGAGCTCCACAATGAGACCCTATCTCAGTACCACTCCCCCACCTTAAAAAACAACCTCACACACCAGGTTGGCTACTGAAAGCAAAACAGGAAAAAACGCCAAAACCACAAACAAAACCCAGGTGTTGGTGAAGATGTGGAGAAATGGGCAGGGATAGGAAATGGCTCAGTCACCATGGAAAACTGATAGAACATCCTCAGAACATTACAAATGGAATTATCATAGGTTCCAGCAGTTCCACCTCTGGATAGACACTGGAAAGACTGCAAAGCAGTCTCAGAGATAATTATACAGCTGCCAGCAGCATTTCACACAATGGTTAAGATGGAGAAGCTAAGTGTCCACCGGTGGGCGAATGCATAGGCAAACTGTGGTTTATAACATGAGATGGAATATTACTTCACCTTTAAAAGGAAGGTAGCTCTGACCCTAGAGGACATTACGTAAGTATAACAAACCAGTCACAAAAAAGAGAGGAAGGTTGCTAGAGGCCTTTGGGGATGGACATGGAATTATTTTATGGGCACAGAATCATAGTCTCACGGAATAGGATCAAGGAGATAGTGCCCATCAGCAAACAACACCGTGAACGCATTTGATACTACTGAACACTTCAAATAGGTATGATGTTAACTTCTGTTCATGCAAATAAGACAAGTTAAAAAGGAGATTTAGGGATGATTGGTTTTTGTCAAATCAACATAAACCTAGACATATATGGGAAGAGAGAATCTTAATGGAGAAAATGTCTTGGCTGTAGGCAGGCCTAGAGGGCACTTTCTGATTTAGTAATTGATGTGAGAGGCCACAGCCCATTGTGGGTGGTTCATCTCTGGACAGGTAGATCCTGGGTTCTATAAGAAAGCAGGCTGAGCAAGCCATGGGGAGCAATCCAGTAAGCAGCATCCCTCCATGGCCTCTGCATCAGCTCCTGCCTCCAGGTCCCTGCCTTGACTTCCTTTGAAGATGGACTGTGATGCGGAAGTATAAGATGAAATAAAATCCTTTCCTCCCCAAGGTGCTTTGGTCATGGTGTTTCCTCGTGGCAAAAGAAACCCTAACTAGATGGATATCTCAGTACATAAAAGCACTTGCCATGCTAGCCTGACAACCTTAGTCCACCCCGGGAACCCAAGTAAGAAAGTCACTGTAGTGTCTGGTGTCTGTAATCCTAGCACTCCTGTGGAGAGATAGGAGGCAGAGACAGGAGAACTGGCTGAAGCTTGACCATACAGGACAGTGGCAGAAAGGTGACAGGCTTGACTCTGAGACGAAGCAGAAGGGAGAAGTGACTCCCCCAAAGTTGTCTTCTGACTTCACACGTGTGCTGTAACACAGATGTGTGTGCACACACACGCATATTGTAAGCAAGTAAACAGATAATAAATCTTTTTTAAAAAGTAATTCAGTAATAAGCCCACTGTCATTGATAACTAAGGAAAAAATAAGACGCAGTCCCCTGCCTCAGAGAACCTACAGTGTAGCCAGGAACAGAGTCAATAAACCAAGAAGATCCCTATCTTATTTATAGGCTTCTGTGACTTGAGCTGATGCCCTGCCTCCTTGAAGATTAAGAATTGAGTACCCAAGGAGCTGAAGGGGTCTGCAACCCTATAGGTGAACAACAATATGAACTAACCAGTACCCCCAGAGCTCATGTCTCTAGCTGCATATGTAGCAGAAGATGGCTTAGTCGGCCATCATTGGAAAGAGAGGCCCCTTGGTCTTGCAAACTTTATATGGCCCAGTACAGGGGAATGCCAGGGTCAAGAAGTGGGAGTGGGTGGGTGGGGGAACAGGGTGTGGGGGGATAGGGGACTTTTGGGATAGCATTTGAAATGTAAATGAAGAAAATATCTAATAAAAAAAAAAGAATTGGCCCCACATCGCAGCAGGAAGCTCAATGCCTCCCAAAGGGTTGCATAAGTTCAAAGGCATTTCAGTCCTATCCTTGGCTCAGCGCACCCTGAAGCTGTTTGGCTCTAGGTTCACTGGACCTTGCTTGTCCAGTGCAGCTCAGTACAGTCAAGGCAAACAATTGTAGCTTAGACCCTAGCAGGCCTCTGCTGAGGCTTCAAGCCACCAGGCTGGCTTCCTAGGCCACCTCTTTTCAGAGACCTCCACCTGTGTGATTGCCTTACCCACCACCCCCAGAGCCCTCTGCTCTTCGTTGTCTTTCTGAGTCCTCCATCCCCATTCCCCTTTACCCTTGTACCTTTGGATGCGTTGTGGTGTGCACAGCAAAGAGATTTTACATCGTATGCCAGGCACAACCAACACTTATTTCCAAGGAGCTGAGTAACTTCTTTAGAGGGGCCTTCTTAGGTTCTCAGTATTTACCACAGAGGCAAAGCTCTAAGTCCTTGCAGTCCCAGCTGCCACTTCTTCTCTTACTAGCCTACGAGAGCCCATGGGGATTCTTTTCCTCACGTATGAGAATTATGCCTTCCCTCTTAGGGGGCAGAAGTCACTGCCATGAGGTTGAGTTTTAAGACATTGTCTGTCTCTGCATTACCCATGCTCTCATTTAACAAACAGTTTAGATTGGCTTTAACAGATGCAGGGCTGGAGTGATCCCGTGTGGTTCTTGGGAAGGACGGGAGCTGACGCAGGGTTTCAGAGCTGGGATGGGTAGAAGTAAGGATAAGATGAAGGGCAAGGCATGTCGGGAGTGGGCATGGGGATCGACTGGCACAGAGGACCCACGCTCTCCAGCGTGGCCAGTGGGTATGAGCGTTCCGCAGAGAGGTGGTCCTCTGACGGACACCCCCCCCCCCAGGACAAACAGATATGAATGACCAGAGGCGCTCCCGGATGAGAGGGTCATTTGGGCTGAGGGATTAGGTGGATGTGTGAGTGACCTAGCTGAGGGGGCAATGGGGCTCCTAGTCAAGGAGGCTGGGAGAGGGGGAGGGGAAGCTGGAGCACCACAGGGTGGTGCGGGATGAGCAGAGCAAGCAGGGCAGAAGGACTTGTACCTGGGAACAGGGGAACAGGCCCAGGTACCTTTGAGCAGGTGTAGCTTCAGGATCTAGCTATGAAAGGCACCTGGTGGGTGTTTACAGACACTGAGGGAACAGATGTGGGAAGCTGAGGGAAGCCAGGGAGGGAGCTATAGCCGTGCTAGGGAGCTCTGAGGCACAGCAGAGCTTGCAGTTAGAAGGGGACCGAAAGGGAGCAGGGACACACCGGAAGACAGGAATGAGCCTCCTCTGGTTGGCAATGATGATGATGATGATGATGATGATGATGATGATGATGATGATGCTCCCTGCAGGGGCCTCTGGCTGCTTAGGTTTGTCTGAGAGTGAGAAAAGGCCTGTGGAAGGCAGAGTCAAGGACAACCGGTAAGCTTGACAGGCGGTTGAGCTTTTGCTTGCACTGAGAAAGAAGGCATCGCTTTTCCCATGCCCTGGGGAGCCTCAGGGAGAAAGCCTGGCTGGGTGCTGAGAACAGGTCACGTTTATATTCATGGCTGTCTTCTACTTAGTGAAACCAGATTTCCAATTAGGGCAGAGACATTTGCTTTTAAACAAGGCAGAGGATTAAACATGGAGTACCTTAAAAATACACTAAGTGAGCCGGGCAGTGGTGGCGCACGCCTTTAATCCCAGCACTTGGGAGGCAGAGGCAGGTGGATTTCTGAGTTCGAGGTCAGCCTGGTCTACAAAGTGGTTCCAGGACAGCCGTGGCTACACAGAGAAACCCTGTCTCGAAAAACCAAAAAACAAAACAAAACAACAAAACCCACAAAAATCCCCAACAAACAAACAACAAACCACTAAGTGGTTGGAGCCAGGTGATTCAGGCTGTTTTGGAAGAGCCAGGAGGGAGGGGTTTGGAGGCCTGTGGGGTGTGCAAAGGTAGAATCACTTGCTCTTGTATCCAGGGCTAGGAAAGGGCTTCCTGATCCTGAGGAGGCCAGTGAGAGGTGGGTTTGGGGATCACCCTGTCTCAGAAGCACAAGAGGAAGTCGCTCCCCCTGGTGGGTCAGACAGGAGGTAGGAGGTGACGGTGTGGGAATAAGTTAGAGCCCATTTTATTTCAAGAGCCTTTCAAAAGAAGCGAAGCCTGAGGATATGGCTCAGCATAGCACTTGGCTAGTGTGCTCAAGGCTTCCAGTGTCATTCTCAATAGAGAGAGGGTAGAGGGGGAGGGGGAGGGGGAGGGGGAGAGGGAGAAGGGGATTCCTCGAAGATGAAATGATTCAAAGAAGCTGACCAACCACTGCCAAGGGCAGCTTTTTTTCTTCTTCAAGTAGTGTCTTAAATTGAACCTCAGGACATTTTGGAATGTCTAGTGTCCCTAGTGTCAACTCAGTGTAGTCCCTTGAGTGGCACAGAGAGTCCTGGCCTCTGTCAGCAAGGGGAAGCAGTTCTGGGGTTGGGGATTGCCACTGTTGCGAATGTGAGGTCTCCGTGTCCCTGTGCACAGGGCTTCCTCTTGGGAACTTTCCATCTTAGTGTTGTTGTTGTTGTTGTTGTTGGTGGTGGTGGTGGTGGTGGTGTGCGTGCACATGCATGTGTGCGTGCTCATGCATGTGTGCGTGCTCCTGCCTGCAGCCCTATTGCCAGGCTGTAATTAGAAGTTTTCCTTCTGAGCTACTATCGTTCACAGCGAGTGCTCCTTGGTAAGTCTGTGGTGAAGGAAGGAGTTTGCTGGAAGGGCCGGGGCCAGGATTCTACTCCCCTGCTTCCTCATGAGGCTCCAGACAGATGCATTAGTGCAGGACTGAAGATGTACAATGGGAAGAAAATTGGCCTTTTCTTGCCCCTGTGACCTCATAATCCATAAAAGGGATTAAAGAAAGAAGGCTTTCAAATTGAAAGCCCAAAGAATTTAAAATGGTCCTGAGATCAAAATCTAAAGCAATATTTAAGGAAAGTGGCTATGCACCCATTAACTATCTAAATGGTCCCTGGGTGGAAGGGTTGGGGTTAAGAGGGTTCCCCCTGCCTCCATCAGTCCCTGAGGATGGAGGGAGATAGATTGCCCAGGTTTGCTCTCATGAGTAACTTGCTACATAGCTGGAGTTGCCTGCTACCTAGTCTTCATCCGGAACGATCCACAGCTATGCTTTCAGAATGGGTTCATATCTTGGTGTCCACTTGGTAGCCATGTGGTATTAGGCAAGCCAATTTCACTCCATAACTAGGGATAAGCATGGTACCTCTGATATAAGGCCATTACAAGGATGACCTGAATGAAAACTTATAAAGTTCTGACAACTGTTTTGCTGGGTGTGCGGCTCTCAGGAGGCATAAGCATGGCTTATGTAGTGAGTTCCAGTCTAGCCAAGGTAATATAGAGAAACTCTGCCTCAAACAAACAAACAAACCAACCAGTGTTCCACACATAGTAATTACTCAATAAAGATCAGCTCTAGGCTGAGACAGGAAGACCATGAGTTTGAGGCCAGCCTGGGCTACACAGTGAGACCCAATTTTAAAGAGAAAAAAAAAATCAGCTTTTGGTCTGAGGACCTACCTCAGTTAGTAGTAGGGTTCTCATATGCATGAAGCCCTCACATGCTAGTAATTCAAGCAGTTGGGGGGCAGAGGTAGGGGAAACAGAAGTTCAAGGTCATCCTTAATTATACAAGAAGTTTGGGACCTGCCTGGGCTGCATGAGATCTTGCCGTTATAAAAAAAATTAGCTTTAATACTTATTTATCATCTTTCCTCTCTGTGATATGATAAGCCCTGCTCTAAGAATAAAGGAGCACTGTAAATTATATAGAGGGAAAATGTGAATGGCTGTTACTATCCAATTAAATATATACTTATTACTATGAGATAATTTCCAAAAGATGAGTCTCTTCAGCGAGCTTGGGCCTCTTCCTTTTACAGTCTCAGCCATGTCTCTGAAGATGTGTGGTATCCACTTATTGACCCTGAGTACCCTCACACCAGAGACCTTACTGAATCAGTCAAGTGTAGCTGATTTCTTCTCTCTCTCGGCCAGGCAAGCATAAGAGACACCTAAAATTGTTATCACTGTAACCTCAACAAATTAACAGTCGATCCCAAATTTATAATTATTGTCTGAAGGATTATACTTGGAAATGCAAAATACTGACGATGATAATTCGTAGAGAAACTCACTTTATACATAATACATTTTATGTCCCTAAGTTAATACCTTGTGACCTAGATAGAAAGGGATTGCACCCATTTTAATCCTCCTTTAACTTTATACCCACCCCACTTTGTCTCTTCAAATGCAGCAGAATTTTCCCACAGGGTATTCATACTGGCAGCAACCTTTCTTTCTGTTCTGGGCACACACACATTTCCCCCCTGGCTAAAATCGGCTTCTGGTTGGAGACATCAATGTCCCAGAGAGTTAGGGCATGAAGGGGTGGTCTGGGGAATCTTCTGGGAACGAGATCCATCCTTCTCCCTGTCAGAGATCCTTGGTCTCTTTTCTGAGAGAAAGGAATCCCCTATACTTATTGAAAGCATAGATGAAGCGGAGTGTGGTCCAACTCATCTATAATCCCTGTCTTTTAGATACAGGAGGGTTCTGAGGTTGAGGATATCCTGGGTTCAGAGTAAAAGCATTTCTCAAAAAATGAAAACAAAACAACAACAACAACAAAACAAACTGTGGTTGGAGAGATGCCTCAGCTGTTAAGAACAGTGACTGTTCTTTCAGATTCAAATATGGGATCGCCTTCTTCTGGCTTCCATGGGTTATTCACTCACCCCCTTTTTAAAAAGCCTACAAGATTAGTAAGATGGCTGAGAGGGTAGAATTTGCCAGGCAAGCACAAGAATTTGAGTTCAGATCCCTGACACCCCAAAATGCCAGGTGGGCATGGCGGCTATCTATCCTTCCTGTGCTTGGGAGGCAGAGGCAGAGGCAGAGGCAGAGGCAGAGGCAGAGGCAGAGGCAGAGGCAGAGGCAGAGGCAGAGGCAGAGGCAGAGGCAGAGGCAGAG
>NC_034604.1:55238462-55243653 GCF_900095145.1 Mus pahari | reverse complement strand
ACAAACAAACAAACAACAAATAATTAGACAAACGAAGAAAACCCCCCAAACAAAACAAAAGCAGCTTAATTGTAGAATTTCCCTTTCCCTTAGATGCCCCACCACACAAGTCCCCATTTTACCAGTGAGGGACTGAAGCAGGTTGTATTAGACGGCATTTTATAGGCCATG
Organism: Mus pahari; assembly: GCF_900095145.1. Taxonomy (NCBI): domain Eukaryota; kingdom Metazoa; phylum Chordata; class Mammalia; order Rodentia; family Muridae; genus Mus; species Mus pahari. Next base: position 55,243,482 of record NC_034604.1, on the reverse strand, counting down.
TTACTGTGAGTTCCAGCCAGGGCAGCCCTAATATTGCTGTGTCGGCGTGAGAATGAGCAGATACTCTTCTGGATCAAACATATCTTTATCTGTATAATGGGAAGGATCATATATAATGACCAAGCCTTCCTCAAGATATCACATGGAGATGAGCTAATGGACAGGCAAGGGGTTTATAAAATATTAAAGCAGCCTAGCAGGCAGAGTAGGAAAAAAAATGATCAGATATATAGTAAGAAGAAATGTTATTGAATGGGTTAACACACACACACATACACACACACATGCACACACACACACCACAACTCAACCATTTATTAAGCAGCTACTATGCACCAGTCACTTTACACACTCCCCTGGGAGTCCTCAGCACCACCCTCCAGAGACCTTTCCCAATCTCTTGCTGGGGGCAGGGCATCTTGCCAGGAGTCACATGGCTGGTGTGCCGTGGAGCCAAGATTTGAGTCAGCACGGCAGGATCTCCTGCAGGCAGTGGAACGGGGCCTGGGTATGCTGGGGAGAAGGTCAGGAGAATAAGAAGGTGAAAAGTAGTAAGGCAGGCATCCCCGTGTGGATCACCCAGGCCAAGACAAGGCCCCAGGGGTTCCAGAGAACTTCTCAGAAAAGAAGCAGGAACTGGAGACAATGGTTACAGTTTTGTAAGAGTTTCTAATTCTTGATTGCTTCCCTGTACTGGTTCTTCCACTGCTCATGCTTCGTGCCTATAGGAAGAAGGAGTGAAACCTACCCGTCTGGCTGCAAATATTTCTGAATGTCCCATTATGGTGTCAGGCAGTTTGAAGGCATGGAGCTAGGCACATCTCTCCACCAATGGAAGAGCATCTTTGAATCCTGCTCTGTGCCTATTGCAACTGAGCGGGAGAACCCCAAATAACAAGAGAAACAGAAAGCTCACAAGACCCCAAAACCCTCAGAGAAAAAGGGGAACACGGGGAAGGGATGTGAGCACTGCTACACCCCAGAGCACAGGGTAGGCGGAAAAGGGAGAGGACTTGGCCCTGTCTCTGCGGCAGGCTACCTCAGGGCTAAAACTGCCCTTGAACTGGCCTATGTCCTCCCTGGCCTTCCAGGCCCTCAAGTTTCTCTTCCTCCTCCCCCCCTTGCTCCACAAGGGTCCACCCGCATTCTTAGGAATCATAGACTAAAAATAAACATTTGCCACCAGACTAGGGCACAAGGGCGAATTGGTTCAACAGAGGTCTTGTAGACAGCGAGATGGGTTTGGTGCAAGATGGAAGAGATGGCAGTTCCAAAGTCCCCAAACCTCCCCCTCTATCCCCCTCCACTCCAAACTGGCAACGAGAATAATTCTTTCTTTAGTGTGGCTCTTGGAGAGCTAGGCTCGCCCTCAGCTCTGTGACCTTCTATGGCTGCGACTATTTGGATCTCCAGTAATGTCACTGTGCCTGCTGGAGAGATAGAGCATGTGGCAAAAAATAGCTTCACCCCCTTGCAATACTCCTACCATAACTGGACAGGGCAGGTCTTTATCAGCCCAAAGGCATTTTCCCCACTGGAGCAAAGGTACTTTTCTGGGAAGGCAAAACCCGTGACTCCCCGGCCTAGAGAACACATATGGGGGTGGGAGGGCCCCCATTACAGAGAGCATGGCTGGAATCCTACAGAAGAGAGTCCAGCTCTAGGAATGGGCAGCAGGGTGAGAGGTGGGGGCTCATGTCAACTGGCAGCACCCATCTGTCATCTAAGCCACCTTCCTGGGTCTTAGCTGTCCTCTACTCTCCTGCCTGTGTCGCTGACAGACATGAACCCTCTCCTGAGACTTTGGTGACAGTTGCAGGGAATATTATCCCTACTGAGTCATTGCCTATGCTTTGTCTACAAGAGTCCAGGGGGCCCCCGAAGACCCTTCCTGGCCTTGTATTAGCTCCGTATTTAGCCACAGAGACTGCACCTCCAGGGTAAGGGGCCTGGGATCCTAAAGATTCCTGGAGCATTAGTTCTGCTGTGCTAAGCTCTGCTAGTGAGAGGCATTGGGCTCATGACTTTGACCGCTCATGGCTAATCCTGCTGGATCACAACAGTCCTAGAAGGACATATTAGACGTTCTTGGTCCAGTTTGCAGGTGAAGTGACATGGGACGGTTGAGCTGCCTGACTGGACCCTCAGTGTGAGTGATGGTGCCAGGCCACTGATTTATGTCTGTTCTGCTCCAGGTGTGTGCACTGGGCCCCAACCAGAAACATTCCAATTCAAATGGAAGGGGAAAAGGATGTTAGGTCAAGTGGCAAAATCCTAGAGTGTTTGCCTGAAGGTCACTACACTGCATGTGAGCCTTGTTGACCTTGGAGGCTTTGCCTGTGCAGTGCCCTCTGCTTCAAATGCTCTGAATGGCCGACTTCTGTCCACCTTGTAGATCTCAGCTGAGAAGGGATGTCTGCAGGGAAGCCTGACCCTGGCCAGGTTTGGTCTCAGCAACCCATACTTCCATCTTGTGCTATTGAAATACATGCAAGAATCGTTTTGTGATCAGTATCTGTGACTCTGGCTGTAAAGTAAGTAGGTACTCACCAGAGCACTCGTGCAATTTAGCCAGCCCAGTCAGCACACAGTTGAAATGTTCAGTATGTGTGAATGAAGGACACAATGCAATAGCAAAATATCAGGTGAGCCCCAACTGGATTGGTTAGTGGGAAGCAGCAGCCTGGGCCAACAGGAGTGACAGGTACCAACGAGGCTGCTGTGAGAGACAAGGCCCCTCAGACAGGGACAGGAGAGGACCTGGCAGTCTGTGACCGCCATTGGTGCCATAGATATCGTGGTCAACACTCCCTGGGTGCCTCACCCACCACTTCCTGTTTTCCCTGAACAATCAATCAAAATAAATGTCACGATGTGAATTCTGGACCTGATGAGGAAACAACTGTTAGGATGACTTAGAAATGGTGCTGATGGAGGATGGGAGTCCCGTCATCTTCTTTCTACTTTGTGTGGTTCTATAATGACTCCTCCCCCTTCCTTTCTCTCTTCCAATCAAATGTGTTCTTACTTCCCTGTTGGCAGACTTCATAAATGCATGACTGGAAGTGTCTCTCCTTTAAAAAGTTTATGGTCTTAGGAGAAGAGGAGCTTGGGAGCGAGGGTCTGAGCTGGAAGGATAGGATCACTGGCTACTTTTTGGGGGGAGGGGGTTGAGACAGGGTTTCTCTGTATAGCCCTGGCTGTCCTGGAGCTCACTTTGTACACCAGGCTGGCCTCGAACTCAGAAATCTGCCTGCCTCTGCCTCCCGAGTGCTGGGATTAAAGGCCTGTGCCACCACGCCTGGCCACTGGCTACTTTTAATTGTCTAATTCTTTTCATTGGCGTGAAGAGAAACTGGCTTTTTGTTTGCACCCCGCTCTATGAGTTTTGACATAGGGTGTAGTAGATTTTTGTAAGCGCTACCACAATTGGACTATAGATCAGTTTTGTGGGCTGAAAAAAAACCAAACTCCTACCACCTATGAGACCTTAATCTGGTCTGCCTTTCAAGGTCATTTTGTACATGAAATCAGTTAGAGTGCCATTTATACTTTGAGGCAGGATCTCATATCGAGGGGATGACAACTTTGAACTTCTCATCTTCCTGTCTCTGCCTCCTGAGTGCTAGGATTACAGACCTGTGCCAGAATTGATGCCGTGCTGGGAATCAAACCTGGGGGGCTCCACAAATGCTAGGTGCGCACCCTACCGGCTGGGCTACATCCCAGCCCCATAGTCCGTTTTGAAACAATCTTGCGACTACTAGCCCAAGCTGATCTCAAGTTCATTATCCTTCTGTCTCAGCCTCACAAGTACTGGGATTATCGGCATGTACCCCATGCCTAGCACGAGTGTCCCCTTTTGAGAGTGGCTTCTTGTGTTCATTCAGTTGTTGCGGTTCAGTGTTTGTACCTTGCCCTGCTGGGGTATGCTGGGGCTTACCCACCCACCCACTAGAGGATATGGAGATGTTTCTGGTTTGTGGTGATGATTGACAGCTGCTAAACACCCTGGTGCAGGGTTTCTGTGTGAAAGTCCGTTTCTGTTTCTCTAGGGAGGTTACCTAAAGAGGGGTGATGAACTCTCTCAAGTATAACTTAGAAATAACTGCCCAGCCCACAGGGCCCTCTGCAACCCCCTGCAACCCCAGTCTACCTGTATTCGGCTAGCGATTGGCATCAGCAGAGTTTGGGAGGGTTGTTTTGTGTTTATGTTTAAAATAAGATCTTGTTATGTAGCCTAGGCTGGCATCAGTCTCATAGTACCCTTCTGTTTAGCCTCCCTACATCTGGGATTACGAGTATGTACCGCCACACTTGCTTGGGGCTTTTCTATTTCTTTTTCTTTTCAATGGGGACTTGTTTAACACAAAGTAGCCTGGAGCTCACTTCTGATCTTCCTGCTTCCACCTCTCGGACACTTGCCTCACGGGCTGTTTTCACGTGTGCTGGCATGCTTTGTAGACAGTCTACCAACTGAACTGTATCCTCAGCTCCAGACCCCTTTATTTTTCTCTCTTTCCAGTTTTTTATTCCTTTATTTAGTTTTGAGATGGGGTCTCATATCCTGGTCTGATCTCAGTCTCACACCGTCTCACACCTCTGCCTCCCAGGTGCTGGGGTTGAAGATGCAGCCGACCTACCCTGTCTGCGTACAGTCTCTCATGAGAGGCAACTCGAAGGACCCCCCCCCCATACACACACACACCACCACCATACTCTGACTGTCCCCGCTCCACTGGTGTCCTCTGTCAAGCCAGGAGGTCTAATTTTAACAGACAATTTTAGTCAAGTTTTTCACTCCCCTGGCTTTGATGCCATGTTTAACAGCTCATCTGACACCATCATTGCTTTTGCCAGTTTATATTGTATAACCAATTAATAGTTACCAGGTCCTAGGAACTTGATGAACGTGGCTCTCTGGCTCACTCCTCTTCTCTTCTCTTCTCTTCTCTTCTCTTCTCTTCTCTTCTCTTCTCTTCTCTTCTCTTCTCTTCCCTTCCCTTCCCCTTCCCCTTCC
>NC_034604.1:55221843-55238202 GCF_900095145.1 Mus pahari | reverse complement strand
CCTTCCCTCCCCTCCCCTCCCCTCTCTTCTCCTCTTCTCTTCTCTTCTCTCTCTCTTTCTTGTTATTGTTTTCTTTGTTTGTTTGTTTGTTCTTTGAGACAGAGTGTTCCCTTATTCTGTAGACCAGGTTGGCCTTGAACTCAGAGATTCACCTGCCTCTGCCTCCCCAGTGTTTGGGATTAAAGCCATGCACCTACCTAGTAACTTGACGCTATTTCTATCTAACTTCAAATGATCCAGATGACGAGACAAAGGCACAGAGAGCCGAAATCCATTCCCCAGCATCTACCTGGCTTTCACCAGCAGACTGTGGAGCCCCAAGTCTGTCCTCCTTACCTCTAGAATCAAGACATCTTAGGACAAGTGGGAACTCTCCTTGGGAACCCATGCAAGCCAGTGACATTCAATACTGCTTATGTGTAGTCTTAAATGCTACTACCTTCAGGGGTCTTTTGTGCCTGCCCCTCCAAAATAGTTTCTTTCTCTCTCCTCTCTGCTCCCCATTCCTCAAGTCTCCCTCCCTCCATCCCCTCTTTATGAGAGAGCATGAATTTCTCTGGCTGCAGTATCCATCTGTCTGGAGTTGGTTAGATCCCTCTGTGACTCCCCTTCTACTTGTTTTCTTTGTCCCTCACTGGAAGGTAAGCAGGCTGAGAGCAAGGACCTTGTTTTCTCACCTCTTTATCTCTGGCCTCGAGCCTTGTGCCTGGCACAGGGAGCGTGATCAATAAGTACTTGTTTGTAGACTTCAGTGGACATATGAATGGGTGGATGAGTTGGTAGGTAAGGTTCTTCATGCTGGGGGTTTGGTTTTTTGAGGTGCTTTGTAGCCTTGGATCTAAATTAATGGATAGACAGAATGGGAATTGCATTCCATAGAGAAATGCTTGTCTGTGTCTGTGTGTGCGTTTATTTAATTTTAAAGCTAAGACATATAGTATCTACATGAAGTTCTTTGAGAAAGCAATTCAAGCATCTGTAATACTAATTGTTTTCCACATTAGAATTGTGGTAGTAGTTTAGGGAGGGAATGAGACCCCTTTTCATTATGTAACCGTATGATATTTTGAATCTCTGTCACATGTCTTCTATCTACCCATCCACCTATCCATCTATCAATTATCTATCTATCCACCTATCTATCTATCTATCTATCTATCTATCTATCTATCTATCTAAGATAACCATAAGATAATAACAATTTAAGATCTCTTTTCTTGAAGAGCTGGGCAGCAAAGCAAGGGAAAGAGTTAATCAGAGGAAGGCGTTCAGAAGACAATTAACTCCTCCTTTTCATCTAGGACCAGACTTTGTAGAAACTAAAGTAGGGCAAGTGTGAATACAAAAGGTTTCCCAAGACTGGCTGGGCAGGAAACATTGCTTTCGGACAGTGCTTGTTGGCAATATCATTTGTCCTCCTTGCAGCAACTCAGACTTGAAGAGGAGTCCGAATCCAATCAGACGCCTCTGACACTGACACAGTGGCTGGAAAATGTGTCACTGTTGTCTTTCTTTACGTGTCCAGGGTGATTTGCTTGCTGGTTTTCTATAAAATGTTGTCAACCCACAAGCATTTTCTTTTACATCTCTTTTCTTTCAGATGTGTTAGTGATAACCTTAAACTAAAAAGCATGGAAATACCATATTTGTTTCAGTAGCTACACACTATACAAAACTAAAAGTTTTGTTTTCCTTGCTATTACAGAAATATTGCATAGGTACCTCTAGCTATTTATCATCCATTTGTCTACCTACTTACTTACCTACATAGCCATGGATCAGTCTATCATTTATCTGTCACCTGACTACCAGATAGATCTATCATCCATCCAAATCTATCTATCTATCTATCTATCTATCTATCTATCTATCTATCTATCTATCTATCTAATCTATCTGTCTATCTGTCTATCTGTCTATCTATCATCTATCTATGGATCGATCAAGCTTCTTTATCTCTCTATTATAACTTGCCTATTTCTCAATATAATTACTTTCATTTCTGAAAGTTGGTATGCATCCCTAGTCCTCATACATTATTTTTTTGTGAGTGATGATATTTTGGAAAAATTTTGTAAAGGCTGTGATGTTTCACAGCCTAACAATAGATATGTAAAGTTATTTTACGTTGTTACCAGCTATAAATGTTACCATTTTTTTTCTCTTTTGGGAGTATTAGAAGGTGTACAGTAGCTTATTATTTTAAGTTCTGTCTCTCTACTTACATACATATTTATTGCTCATTTCCATTTTGCTTGCTGGTTTTTATTATATTTTATTATATGTGTGCATGCACGTGTGTGCGCACGCTTGTGCACAGGTACCAAGGCACACAAGTGGAAGCCAGGGGACAACCCATGGGATTCTGTCTTTTCCTCTCATGGATTGAACCAGGTCATCAGGCTTTAGTGGAAAATGCCCTTTCCTGATGAACCTCCTTGCCAGACCTGTTTGTTTTTGAGGTAGTGTCTCATGTATCTCCTTATCCTCTCTGTACCTCCTGGGTGCCTGTACTGTAGGCTTGTGCCATTGTGCCTTGTTTCATGTGATGCTGCGTTTTGAACCCAGGACTTTGCTAGGCAAGCACTCTAGAATTGAACTAAAGATCTGGGCTCTGTGTTTGTTTCTTGAGATAGAGTCTTACTGTGTAGCTCAGGGTGACCTGGAATTCTCTATGTAGCCGAGGCTGGCCTCGACTGATACTCCTGAGTGCTGAGATCACAGCAAGAGCTGTCAGCCCTAAGCTTTTGGCTATTATTATTTTCTCTTTTGAAAACAATTCAGTCTTTTGTCCACTCTCCCCTTGGGCCATTCATGGTTTTCCATTTACTAGCCAGAACGTGTTTGGACCAAGGTAGTAAATCTTTGCCATTTAAAGTTGAAATATCTTCTCCTGCACCTCATTTATCTTTCAACCTTGTTGGTACTGTCCTTTGTTATACAGAAGTTTACAGTTTTATATAATCAAATCCTTGCATTTTTTCCTTTACAGTTATTAATAGCCACCGGTGTTTGTGTGTCACACTGGTTTCCACACTGTCCTAAGCTTAGGGTTTATGAATGGGGGAGATGTGTGGTGTGGCAATTGAGGTATGACTCATGCTAGTTCTTCTCTGGTTGTTGACCTTGTATTTATGCTACCTCCAATGCCAGAGTGAAGGAGGGCCTAGCTCTGGAGCTAGAGTGACTGGGCCAGTCACTAAGGTCCATGGGCCTTGGGTTCATCCACAAGGTGGGAATTTAGGAGCATGTCTGCCCCAGGATTGTGGTTGGACTTCAGTGTGTACATCCATCTCTGGTTGGCACTTGCCTTGTGTCACAAGTGCTGAGTGAGGCAATGTGCATATATTTCCACTTGGTCCTTACAGTTCCTGTCTTCCTGAGAGGCCAGCGTGTTTGTTTCTGCTTTAGGGAGAAAACTTGGGCCAGATGACTTAGATGGGTGGCCTAAAAGCATGGCAGGGATAGAGAGCATTGTAGGGGGCATAGGAAGTGAAGAAGTTGAGATTTACAACCTGTTCTCTGTGTTACTTCAAGATCATCATCATCATCATCATCATCATCATCATCATCATCATCTGTGTGTGTGTGTGTGTATGTGTGTGTGTACACATGATATGTGTGTGGAAATGTGTGACGACACCTGTACAGGGGTCAGAGGACAACTCTGGAGGAGTCAGTCCCCTCCTTCCACCTTTATGTATGTTCCTAGGATGGGAGTTGCACCTTCACCCTCTGAATCATCTCACTGGCTCTAAGTTCAGACTCTTGGTGGTTGCTTCATCCCCCGTCTTTGCCATGATACTTAGTGGACACCTAGAACTATGCCTGCCCCACGTAGGTGAGTATGGCAGTCCCAGTCGGATACTGTCCATTGGGCGACACAGTGATCAACATCCAGCTCCTGGTTGTGGTTGAATGAGATGAGCCTTGAGCTTCAAAAGACATTGATACGGATAGCTGTTTTGGGTTTTAGGGTCAGGAGATGCCTTTCCCATGCAGCTTCATGGACGTTAGACATAAAGCATGAGCAGGGCCGGCCACGTGAAAACTGGCATGTACAGTTGCTGGGGTTTAGAGCAGAGGAAGAACTTGCCTGTCTCCAAGACTAGAAGAGGCAATATAAGGGCTTAAATATGACGTGCCCTAAAGGCTCGGGATTGAAGGCTTGGCCCCAGCTGCTGACACTGGGAGACAACTGGACCATGAGGGCTCTGATCTCCATGGATTAACTTACCTTACTGACTTCATAGGCAAATGGACTATCTGGAGGTGAGGCCCAGTTAAAGGAAGCAGAGTGCTGAGGCTGTGTCTTCTAAGGATGCTTCTTATCCCAGACTCTCCTCACTCTCTGCTTCTGGGTCACCACGGAGGGACAGCTTTGCCCTGTGATGCCCTTCCCCACGCCGTGATGCTCTCACCACAGACCCCAAGGCAACTGAGTCAGAATGCCCCTCAAGAATATCTGCCTCTCACCAAGGGTCAAAATAAACCCTTTCCTCCTTTGAATTCTTCCTCTTGGGCATTTTGTCACAGCAACAGAATAGGGGACGAACAGAGCCAATATGACAGGAGACCAGAGTATGGGAGGGCATGATTGGAGATGGAGGGGTGGGTAGGGATTGGTGCAACAGGCAGAGAAGATTTTAAACAGTCTTGGATCTGGGACACTCCACAATGAGACCAACAGCACTGGCTCTACTACAATCCCTGTTCTTGCTTTTCTCTCAAGAGCGTAGTGATCCGTTTCCCTGCTGTATTCCCCCAGGGTTCTCCCATGGTCCTGGGGCAGGAATTTTTAGCATGGGACACTGAGCATGGCTGGGAAGAAGAGTCTTTGCCATCTCTGCTGCTTTCAGCTATTGGTAGACTATGTGTTTAAACCATGTGAGACTCTCTTTCTGTGCACTGGCTGCTCTAGTTCTTCCTTAAGTCTAGCTGTAATCAGGATTGGCTTTTGCCCATGTGTGACACTTCTTCCCTGGTGCGTACCTTCAAGCCTCAGCTTTCAGGAAGGTTCCATAGATCAGGGTGAGCCACCAGCACTGACCTCAAATGGCCCTTACCCTTGTTATCATCTATTCTTTGGCAATAGGCTGCAAGCGCAGGGCAGAGGGGACTATGTGTGCCTTCGCTCTCATTGTTACCCCAGCACTGGGCATATGGAGGGTTGATCAACTCGTCCCCTGAGATCACAGCTCTGTTCCCTGGTGTCACGTCAGATGTGTCCTCTGAGCCACGTTCCTTCTCCATCTGGCCTAAACCCATGAGTCCCTGCCAGTGACTGTGAAGCTGTGTGTAGCTTTGTTCATAGCATACACCCAGCAAGACCAGAGTCCACTGGGCGTTTAGGGACACGCCTCATGTTTACAGAATCCCTTGAAAATACTCATGACCACAGCTAACCCCACACCTACTTTTCAACTGAATTTTGGGCACAGTTACAGGCAAGTCAGATACTAAACCTGTACGGTTCTCTCCAAGGACCAACAAGGGTCACGCACAGCAGCAACTCAGTTTAAAATGATGTTACTGCATGAATGCCTGAGGGGACAGTCACAGGGCATGGAGGCCACCCAAAGCCTTTCAATGTGAATGCCTTCTGCAGAACAATCCCCAACTAGGAAGCCATTCTAATAAAACAATGGGTATGGGAAAAGATGGAGTCAGGAAGGTATCTAGCAGCACTGTATAGCACAGTTGAGATTCCCAACACAGGAAATCCAGGTAGTGCCCTTCTTCTCATAGAAAATGCAGGTATGCTGTTTTAGACATGGACTTGGGTGCACAGCATGCTGTGTGTCTGTTAGGATTCTTTTTTTTTTTTTTTTTTTTTTTGGTTTTTCGAGACAGGGTTTCTCTGTGTAGCCCTGGCTGTCCTGGAACTCACTCTGTAGACCAGGCTGGCCTCGAACTCAGAAATCCGCCTGCCTCTGCCTCCCGAGTGCTGGGATTAAAGGCCTGCGCCACCAGGCCCGGCTGTCTGTTAGGATTCTTAGCAGTATGTGACAGGCATTCTTCTCCACAAGGGAGGGTTCATTGGCTCTTGGAATCCAAAAGCAAGTCGGAGAACCAAGGTGAAGGAGTCTAGTGTAACCAGACCTATAGACCTCTTAAATCCAGAACTCGCCAGGATGCCTTCTCCATCAGCTATATTTGTCTTTCTGTGAATGTCAGCCTTCTTTTCTATGGCAGACCATGATGCCCAGTAAGGCTTGGAGACACAGCGTAGCATCTACCAGTAGCTGTCTGTAATGCAAACTCCAGGAACCCTAAGAAATACACTGGCCACCTCGGGTCGAATACCCCACTCTGAACTGTGAGTGGCGTAGTCAAGAGCTGTGATTGGCTCAGTTTGAGTCAAGACTCTCCCCTGTACCAATCAACCAAGACCAGGAGGTGGGGCCTCTTTGACCTAATATGGGAGATCCTAAGTTAACCAAGAAGGGAAAGGATAGCTCCTAGGAAGATGAATGGGTCAAGAACCCCATGCCTCTTCTTTTCAAAGGGCTCCAAGAGCTCCCTTTTTAGTAAATAGCAGAGTACAGAGGGAGGTGCTTAATGGAAGCATCTGAAATGATGTCCTAACATATTGAAAGTGGGTTTTCCTGAGTGTGAGATGCTCAGCGGGTGAATGCCTTGTTGTGTGAGGGGCTGGTGACCTGAGTCGAATCCATGGTAGAGGGAGAAAACTGACTCTTGAAGGCTGTCCCCTGACCTCTACCAATGTTCCCCTGACCTCTACCAATGTTCCCCCAATGATAAATGAAATAAGAGACTGTGACTATGTTGTCTTCTCTACGATGAACACCAATTATTTGTGAGACTAAATACTTGGGATGTTCTATATGTCTATCCTGGAAACACTTCCCTACCGCCAGACAGTGACCTGCAGATGGGGTTCTGTATGGACCTGTCTTCAGGCATCCAGACAGCCATCTAATCAAGAAGTGGATGTTCACAGGGGCCTAGTAAGTAACAAGATGCACTATGCACTGGAGAGACAATAAGCAACAAAGCCAGCATCTTCCCTTTAGAGACTCATGATGTGGTGGAAGTGGAGTACACAGGCAACCATGTTATAAAAAACTCAAAGCAGAATGTGAGCCCTTAATGAGGAGAATACTCCATTGAAGGGGATCTAGTAAGATAATGTTGGAATGTTGAATTTTAAATTGGGCCAAGAATCTTGAATGTGCACATTACCCAGTAGGTGAGACCGTGCATGCAAAGGGGAGAAAGGCTCATTCACCAGGAGGACCTGGAATTGGCAGGTGGTTGATATGCAGCAACCCATGATAGAACATGTGGTAAATTCCACTCACTGATCATTTAGTGAGCCTCTACTATGGTGTCAGACTAAGGGCTTGCTTAGGATAAGAAAGCATTTGGGATTTGAGTCCAGAGGGCCTTGAATTCTGTTCTATCTGTTTCCCAATAAAGTTGAGATTAAAATGTGGGTTTATTGCTGGGTGTGGTGGTACATGCCTATAATTTCAGCACTTGGAGGATGGAGGCCAGAGGAGCAGAAGCTCAAGGTCCTCGACTACATAGTGAGTTTGAGACCAGCCTGTGTGAAGCCCATCTCAAAAACCAAAATAATAAAAATTAAAAACCTAAAACAAAATGAAACAAAACACAACTAAAATGTGTCTCTTTTAGAAGAGGCCACTGTCTTTATCGTGTACAGTTCCTTGGTGCCTCAAAACCCTGCTTCCTGGATTCACAATTGTGATTGAATGTGTACTGTCTCCTATAGACTTCTGTGGTTGGTCCTCAGCTGTGGTAGTGATTTGGAAGGCTGTATAAACTTTCTAGCTAGCTAGAGGAGATGCATCACTGGAGGTGATGTTGAGTTTTTCTTTTTTTTAACCTCTCTCTCTCTCTGTCTCCTGTCTGCCTGTCTGTCTCTGTCTCTGTCTCCCCTTCTCACTCTGTGTGTGTGTGTTCACTTGTGTGTATGTACCTTCAGAGACCATAAGAGTGCATCGGATCCCCTGGCCCCCAGACTTGGAGTTACAGGTAGTTATGAGTTGCCTGATGTGGGTGTTGGGGATTAAACTCAGGTCCTCTGGAAAAGTATCAAATTCTCTTAACTGCCAAGTCATCTCTCCAGAGTTTGAGCTTTGAGGCTTTATAGCCTGATCCCACTTCCTGTGTACTTTCTGCTTCCTGACTGCAAACACAACACGACCAGTCAGCTCCTCCTGCTGCCATGCCTTCTCTGCTATGACGGTCCATATCTCTTCGCAAATTGTGTGTCAGAACAAACCTTTTGTGTGGGTTTTGTGGTAGTTTGAATGAGAAATGGTCCCTACAGGCTTGGGTATTTGGACCCAGTTGGTGTCAGCATTTGAAAAGGTTATGGAATCTTTTAGAAAGCACAGGCATGCCGGAGAAGGTGCATCAGTGGGAGTGGACTTTAAGGCTTTATAATCTTGCCCTACTTCTAATTCAGTCTCTCTGCTTCTTGTGTTTGCAGCTGAGATGTGATCTCTCAGCTTCCTGCTCTTGCCAGCATGCCTGCAGCTTGCTGCCATGCCTCACTGCCATGTTAGACTGTGCCGCCTCTGGAATCCTAAGCCAAAGTAACCCTTCTAAAGATGCTCTTGGTCATGGCAGTTTATCATAGCAACAAAAATCAACCAATATAATTCTATTCTCTGTTGCTGTGATTAAAATACCCCAACAAAAACAATTTATGAAAGAAAGTCCATCATAGTGGGCAAGTCACAGCAGCAGGAACTTGAAGCAGCAAGTCAGGTCTACACCTATAAGCATAGAGTAAATGAATGTGTGCTTATTATTTGCTTTCATCTTTTTTTTTTAAATACAGTCCATGACCCAAACGCAGGGACTAGTGGTCTTAACTAGTTATCGACTGGTCCATCCCACAACAATTAACATAATCAAGAACATTTCTCATAGATATCTCACAGATTCATAGGCCAACCTGATCTAGAAAATTGTTCATTGAGACTCTTCCATGGTGATTCTAGATTGTGTCAAGTTGATGATTGAAACCCTATCATGTCCTTCTTCCTGTGTGCATTGTTTATTAGCAGCTATTTGGTCGCAAGAAGAATAGTACCAATAATATAGAAAATTAGTGCCAGGAGTAGGGTGTTGCTGTGATAAATCTGACTACATGGTACTTGGCCCTTAGAAGTGATTTGCCAGAGGACTATGGAAGAATTTGGAGCTGTGAGCTAGAAAAACTCTGGAAAGGTTTAATAGGTCATTCTGATGGATGTTTGGAAGACCAGAATGTGAAGAGAAATATGGACACTAGAGGCCTGACTCAGGAGATTTCAGAGAAGAACAAATTTTATAACAAGAATTGAGATAGAGTTATTTCAGCTGTATGCTGGCAAAGAATATGGCCACATTGTACCTGTCTCCTGAGAATTGGCTTTTCTTGTCCTGGCATCCAGGTGGCCAGTGTGAACAGGAGGGACCATGCTCCAATGCAAGCTTACAACCGTGAGCTACCACAGCCCCACAGCAGCCTTGGGTTTCAGCTGCAAAGATGAAACAGAACTTAGAAACTTTATTGTTTGTCTTGAAAACAAGAAAATCAGACACTAAAGATGGAAGACAGAGGTAACTTGAAAAACATCTATAGCAGTGACTGGCTAAGTTCTTTGAAAAGTATCTAAGACGTTTGTTATCCTTCAAGATTCGGGATTGGTAAGAAGAAACTGACTGGATGCTTAGTTTAGCTGTGAGACTTGAATATGGAGATAATGCTGAAAGAAACAAGGACGTAGTACCTGATACACACACACACACACACACACACACACACACACACACACACACACACAAAACACTGACAACTACAAGCACAGAGCCACTGATCAATTTGGCCATATATAGTCCTGAATTTAAGGCTGCTGTAATGGCTCTGGCTGGTTACCCAGTGACCCTTAAGCCAATTTGCATTTTGGTTGAGGAGACGCCTAACACAAGATGCTGTTGCTAAAGCAAATCTAACAAAAGGGGGCTTCCCTGTCACTGTAGACAAACTCGTTCTTGGTTTTAGTGCAGGAGCTGCCATTCTTGATGAAGCTGCTAAGAATCCGCAGTTGCCGCATGCTGAGAGGTACAGACAAAGCTTGATGGAGCCATGGGATCCCTTCAGACAATTGCTGCTGCGCCAAAGACAGACCTCAGACTGGGGAATCATGGAAGATAGGCACATGGGGTTTTTTCACTTGCTTAGGATGATGGAAACGGTGTTTGGAAATTACATGTTATGTTCTCAAAGGAGGAATCCCGGAAATTTGACTATGTTCTAGAGATTTACCAACACTGCTTCCCACCCCCCTGTCAAATAAGTTTGGGAGTGTAGGGTGATTAGCGTGAGGGACTAATTTGTTTGGTGGAGGAAATTTCAAGATATGATAGCATTGAGGCTGTATCATTCTTACCATTCACTGATCTTTTACACACACACACACACACACACACACACACACACACACACACACACAACCAGCAAATGGGCCAGAAAGTTACAAAAAAGGTGCAGTTTAGCAGGAAAATGGGAAAGTTTAAAGTTGTGAATGCGATTGATTTGGATTCGGAAGCAATTATACTGATTGAAGAGTTTAGCAATATAAACAATAAACTTTTTCCTCTGCTCTGGGACAACAGGACCGTGCCTCGAGGACAAGATTCCACCTATCAGCTTCTATCTAGTGGAAAATGCAAGTTCATCTGAGAGGAGAGAACTGGAACTGAGATTGTTGCTGGAGGGGCCCCTTGATCAAACGTTGAGGAATGAATTTGGACTCTCTCGCTAGAGGCATACGAAGGCCACCACCTTGGAACATAAGGGAGCAAGAATACATCTCCATCAGCGGAATTTGGCAGCCTTCTCTACATGGCACTGTTGGTATGAGACACAAAATTGTTAAGAATCTCACAGAGGCATGAACAGGGGGCTGTCAAAGTCATGCAATGTATGGCAGGTTGGGACCTCTGTGGGGCGCTCCATTGTATGAAGCTATAAAGGTGTAAAGCTCAAGCTGCCACTCCAGCATGTTAGGGATGCCAGGACTATGGGACACCAACCAAGGAAAGCTATAGACATTGAGTATAGCTGGCCTCTGAGGTGTGTGTTTCAGATGGCAGAGCTGGAGGGAAAGGCTTAGTTAGCCCTTGGGAACCCAGGTGATTTTATCACAAGTCCTGACTGCTGGACATGGAGCTGAATGATTTAGTGTTGTTCCTGTAGGATTTGGGTCTTGCTTTGGTCTGATCCTTGTTATCCTTTTGTTCTGCATGTCTAGAGTGGAATGATACTCCTATGCTGTTGTATGGTGAACTTGCATTTTGATTTTACAGGGTCTCCCAGTTAAAAGATTGCTTTGAATTTCAGAAGAGATGTTGGGTTCTTGAACTGCATTTGTGCTACTGTGGGGGTTGTTGAAGCTGGAAAGAATGGATCCTGCATGGTGAGATGGCCACAAATCTTTGGAGGCCAGGAGTGGGATATTGTGGTTTGAATGCAAAATGCCCTGCATAAGCGTAGGTTAGAAGATGGCAGCACTGGCTTGCAAGGTTGTGCAACCTTTAGGAGGTAGGGCTTTGGCGGATGGAGTGGTTCACTGGGGTGAGCCTGAGGTTTTATAGCATGGCTCCTGTATTAGTCAGGGTTCTCTAGAGTCACAGAACTTATAGATAGTCTCTATGTAGTAAAGGAATTTATTGATGACTTACAGTCTGCAGTCCAAATCCCAACAATGGTTCAGTAGTAGCTGTGAATGGAAGTCCAAGGATCTAGCAGTTGCTGAGTCCCACACAGCAAGAAGGCAAAAGAGCGAGAGCCAGACTCCCTTCTTCCAATGTCCTTATATGGTCCCCAGCAGAAGGTGTAGCCCAGATTAAAGGTGTGTGCCACCACACCTTTAATCCCAGATGACCTTGGACTCGGAGATCTCCCTGTCTTAATCTTCTGGATTCAATCACCACTGTGTCTCAAGATCTCCATACCAAGATCCAGATCAGAAACTTCTATCTCCCAGTCTCCAGATTAGGTTCACTGGTGAGCCTTCCAATTCAGGATTGTAGTTCATTTCAAATATAGTCAAGTTGACAACCAGGAATAGCCACAACAGCTCCAATTCCTGTTTACTTTTTGCTTCCTAAATGTGGCACAATGTGGCCAGCTGCCTAATTCCTGCTTCCATACCCTCCCACCATGATGAGCTGCATCATTTCATCATTAACAAGTGTGTGTGTGTGTGTGTGTGTGTGCGCGTGTGCACATGCTTTTACACTTAGTCATATATCTGTGTGAGGTTGTGCATGTGAGGGCAGTGCCCTCAGAGGCTTCAGATCCCCCTGAAAGTAGAGTCACAGATGTTCATGAGCTGTCCAGTGTGAGTGCTAGGAGCCAAACTCAGGTCCTCTGCAAATGCAGTAGGTGATCTCCACCAGTGAGCCAAATCTCCCATCCTCCCTTGTAAATTCCTAATGTTAAAATCGTGAGCCCAAACAAATGTTTCCTATTGTCTCAGTTAGGGTTTTACTTCTGTGACCAGACACTACTATCAAGGCCAGTCTTTTAAAGGACAATATTTAATTAGGGCTGGCTTACAGATTTAGAAGCTCAGTCCAGTATCATCAAAGGCAGGACCATGGCAGCATCCAGGCAGGCATAGTGCAGGAGGAGCTAGCAGCCTTCAGATGACGATGTAGAACTCTCAGCGCTGCAGAGTTGTCTGGCCACCACACATCAGGCTCATCATCGACTCCATCCACAGCAGTAATAATTAAAAAATAAGATTTAAAAAGTGTCCAATACAATAATTTAGGTTCCACAGCAACAATAGAGAGGCATTCACTGACCCGCATCCCAGGAAATGCTGCATGGCTTCTATCGTGGACCCTTCTCCCCCACCTCACTGGTCTCTCAAGTATCTTTGGTACACTACGCTCATTGACCTTGGCCTGAATCACTGAGGGTTATGTGAGTACAGTAGCTACTTAGTCGAAAATAGTTTTCCTGCTGACTCCAGCCCAGAGAGCAGCATCCAAGCAAAGGAAGCTAAGGCCTCGAGGGGGCCGTCCCCTGTCTGCTCCCTCTCACTGGACAATTGTTTCCGCGTTCTAGAGGGACACGGTATGCACTTCCATTTGGCTGCAGAAAAAAAAAAAAAAAAAGCGGCTGTTGCTGCAGCACAGAAACCGAAGGGCCGTGAACATCAACATGCAGAGAGCAACATTAGAATAAATGTCAGCAAGTGGATGGCGCAGGGAAGAAGAGTCCCGGTGCCAGCATCCACACTCCAGCGCTATGGTCTCATTTATTCAGTTAACAAACAAAGGGCCTTTGCTATGTGACAGAGACTGTGCTGACATTGGAGATACTCAAAAGGGAAAAGGGCTCTTCTCAGCCTCATCCCTCACTGGTAAGCCATCTTATCCCTGACACTAATGGTTACCTTTACAGTTCACAGAAAAGGCCCTATCCTGGATACTTTATAAGACGTGAAACCCACAGAGTGAACGAACCAGATATTTTCTAGCCCCTTGCTGCTTGCAGCCTAGAAGGAACAATGGACAAATGATAGACAGAACCAAAAATCACAGACACTGTCTTAGCACTAAGAGTCCCCAAGTGGAACTGGCTGAGTGAGGGTCCTTGCAGGCCTGGGAGGAGGCCACCCCTGCTGATGAACAACATTGCGGCTCTGTGAAGGACTGGGTCAGGGCTCCCAGTGCTTTTGTCCATGAGTAACATTGGGGTAAAGCTATTTGGGTTTTGTTCAAGCCATGGGCACCTCCGAAGGCTGAGCAGAGAGGGGGCTGCTCTGATATTTTTGGAGGAAAATTTGGAAACACTCATCAAAGCTTTGAAAGAATGCCTCTCCTTTGACCTAATAAGTTCACTTCTGGGAATTTATCCAAAGGAAATAATTAGATAAGTGCACAGGGAGGCGCATTAGAGGGAAACTCATTGCAGCCTTATTTCTGGTAGTTAAAAATTTGAAGTGATCAAGACAGTTAATAATCAGGGATTGTCGAAGCTAATTGTAGTACATCCAGTAAATGACATCAAATGATTCTTTCCCCTCTATGTTAATACAGAAAGATGCCCATTATCAGCCAAGTAAGGCAATCTTGGTTTAAAACATTGGCAACCTGGAGTAGAGAAACACACTTCCAACCCAGCACTCTAGAGGTGGAGACAGAAAGACCACAAGTTCTAGGTCATTCTTTGTTACAAGTAAGTTTAAGGCCATCCTGGGATGCACAAAATCCTGTCTTAGAACCATCCAGAAGCAAACCAGCCACTGGGAGTTCAGAAGGAATTGCACATGGCTGTGGTCCACAAGCAGGAACCTCCAAGGCCATTGAATAGAGGAGGAAGAGTTTCTTCCACTACAGTGCTAGGCTAATTGAAGAGCAACAGCAGGAGAATGAAATTGGACCTTATCCCACACTCTACACAAAACCAGCTCAAAATGGAGGCTAGCTGAACATAGATGCCCTTAGAACACAACAGAAGGGTAAACCTGGATGTTGGGAAAAAAGCACCCTACCCCCTAAAAAGATAAGTCGGACTCCATCAAAATTAAAATGTTTGTGTATATAAAGCACTCCTGTTTCAAGGAAACCCCCAGAGTGGAAGAAATGTAGTTGAAAATTGTATGTTTGAATGTAGAAAGATCTGGAATATAGAAAGAAGTGTGAACAACCAAAAGGCTTGAATAAATATTTCCCCGAGGAAGATAAACAGATGGTCATCAAGGCTGTGAAAAGGCACTGCCTGACCCTGCCACCAGGGAAGCACAATTCAAACCCACAGTTAGGCACCACCACATGCCCACAGCACAGGGCACATGGCAAGGGCTGGCTGGGAGCCTTGCACATTGCTGGGGGCAAGGTACAGAGTTGCAGCCACCGAGGTGACCAATCTGTGGCTTCCTCAGTAAGCTAAGCATATACTGACCATTCAACCCAGCAACCCCACCTCAACTGCAAACCCCTAGAATTGAAAATGACAGCCAGTGGTGGTGGCACATGCCTTTGATCCCAGCACTAGGGAGGCAGAGGCAGGTGTAGTTCTGGGTTTGAGGGCAGCCTGGTCTACAGAGAGTTCCAGGACAGCCAAAGCTATGCAGAGAAACCCTGTCTCCAAAGACCAATTAATTAACTAATTAAAAATAAAATAGCATTAAAATTAAAAATGTATACACGGGTACTTGTATAAACTATCCTCAAGAGTTCAAAGGTGAAAATGATTCAAATGTACCTCAGCTGATAAACAGAGCAATAGACCATGCTGTATGTGTGCACGGGAATATTACTTGACTCTGAAAAAGGAAAGAAGGATTCCTGCTGCAGCATACACTGGCCTGAACTACACCATAGTAAGTGAAGGAAGAGGAATGTTGAAGTCCACATGCTGCCTCAAGTCATACCTGTCACATACCCAGCATGGAGATCCATGAAGACGGATAGCAGACTGTTGGGGGGTGGGGTGGGGACAGGGGACCCAGGAACTGCATTAAAAATAGAGTTTCTTCCTGGGGTTGACAAAAACACTGGAGTCTAGAACTAGATAATGGTGATTGTCACTTGGTAATGTGAATAGGATGTGTTTGCCAAATTGCTCTTTTTCAAGCGGTTAAAATGGAGAAAAAAACATGTGGCTAGTCTAGAGAAAGTCAGTCAGGACAGATAATCAAATGTCAGCTGTTGATGTGTGCAGAGCTTGCGACTTTTCAATGTTTTTAAAAATATATATATAATCTTCATGGTTTACAGTAAGCCTGTTTTGCATTAATAATCAGAGTAGGAAAGGAGACATAAATTATCTTTATTTTATAAGTGAGAGCAAGAAGCCAGCTATATGGCACAGAGAGGGACAGTGCTTGCGGCTTAAGCCTGATGCCCCGAGTTCATTCTCCAGAACCCACAGAAGAAGGAAAGAACTCACTCCCCAAAGTTGTCTTGTGACGCCCCCAGAAGCCTCCCCACTCAGTTATTAATAATAAGTAAAATAAAAATGAAAAAACCAAGGACGCGTGCTGGAAAGATGGCTCAGTGGGTAAGACCTTGCTGTGTGAGAGGAGAACCCTAGCTGGATTCCCAGCAGTCACACATTAACGCCTGGCAGGAACCCCTGTCGCGCCAGTGCTGAGGATCGAGGGACAGATCATCCTGGGAGCTTGCCAGGAGGATGCAGGAACTAGAGCATCCTGGGAACTTTCCGGTGGCAAGTGGCTCTACCAAAGCAGTGAACTCCAGGTGAGAAATCCTGTGGCACACGCCTTTAATCCCAGCATTTGGGAGGCAGAGGCAGGCGGATTTCTGAGTTCGAGGCCAGCCTGGTCTACAGAG
>NC_034604.1:55217657-55221773 GCF_900095145.1 Mus pahari | reverse complement strand
AAAAAAAAAAAAAAAAGAAAGAAATACATGGCAGATAGCCACTGAACATCAGATAAAATGTTATCTAAATGAATACTCATTTGTATATTCTGTTAATTATTTAAGTTGATCCTGGAGAGAGAGAAAAGAAACCTTAATACTGAACACGGTTCAAAAATAGAAATCATGGAATTTTCAGGTAAGTGGATGGAACAAGAAAATTTCATACTGAGTGTGGTGACCCAGCTGCAGACAGACAAATATCACATGTCTATGCTATGGCCATGGCCCTCTGCTTCCTCCCAGAATTTAAAGGTAAAACCCTATTGCTGAAAACACCATTCGTTTCAGACCCAGGAATCAAACTGGAGATGACCCAGAAACTGCTTAAGCTGCTTTCAGAGTACCAGAAGGTGTATCCGAGGGAGGGAAGGACTCAGTAGTCCTCCTACCCAGATGGGACACCTATGAACTACAGCAATGACCAGAATGTCAAAATATCACCAGAGATGTACTATATCTTGGGGGTAACCAAGAATTGTCTAATTGGGCCCAAGACCCCCTCAGGAGGAGGGAATTCACTCCTGGTCCTGTAAACATAGTCAACTGCTCGTGGCTGATGAGGTCATGGACCTAGAACCTACCATTGCCACTTCCCAAACCAGTATAATTCCCAACTGCATTCTAAATACTTACCCTTATACCCACAGCTAAGTGTAGCCCTCACCCCTCATCAGAGACCATTACAGAAAACCACAACAGGTCAAAATCCAGACGACCACGGACCACGGGGGAGCCCAGCTCCAGCTGATACATCTGCGACAGGACTCCTACACTTAAGGCTCAGGGAACATCTCGGAAGAAGAGGCAGGAAGATGGTCAGAGTCTGAGGATCACAGCATCTTCTGTGAGACAATATCTTCTCTACAGGATAGGAAAGCTGGAATGGCAGCATGATGTGCAATGTGAGCAAGCGTGATGAAGTCGCAACACCGTGACTGTCTAAACAAGATCTGAGCAAGCGGGATGCCAGCTGACATGCCAGTGTGGATGAGGGAAATCTCCCAAAGCCCCATGTCTAGATGAGAAGCTCCGGGCATCGAAGAC
This sequence comes from Mus pahari, assembly GCF_900095145.1. Lineage (NCBI taxonomy): Eukaryota > Metazoa > Chordata > Mammalia > Rodentia > Muridae > Mus > Mus pahari. The sequence goes on along the minus strand of NC_034604.1, from coordinate 55,220,687 downwards.
TGCTGTGGGGGGGGAATTAAGTCTTCCCCCGGGATGAACCCTCTACTCCGTTACCCAACCCAAAGTGATCAGCCCTAAAAATGTGTATGTATACAAGCAACACGACAGGAACTCAGCAGGTTGTATTTTTATACTTATTAATTCATGCAAGGATAAATACATATAGTAAGTGTTCATAAATAACTATTTTAGAAAGGTCACAACTGTGAGGGGAAGCCCACAGAGGGGAGTGGAGGAAGGGGGAGAGGTGATGTAAATATAGTATACATAAATGAAAATTTAAAAATTAAAGAAAAATTTTGCTCACTTTTTTGTTTAGGGTTTTTTTTTTTTTTTGACAAGGTTTCTCTGTGCCCTAACTATCCTGGAACTTCCTCTGTAGACCAGGCTGGCCTTGAACTCACAGAGATCACTTGCCTCTGCCTCCCGAGTGCTGGGATTTAAGGCTTGTGCCACCTCTTCCCACCCCTTAAAAATTTTAAAAAGAAAATAAAAGTATATAAGGAAGGGAGTGACAGAGAAAAACACCTGTTGTGGGCCTCTAGCTTCACATGCACACACAGGACTTAGTGCCCCTTTACTTTATATCCCCCCCTACACACATGCATATGTTACATACACAAGAAGAAAGAAAAGCAAAAATATGAGAAGAAACGGAGAGAAGAGGAAGAAGGGAGTCATTAAAAGAGGGAAGGAGGAAGAAAGCCAGCCTTAGAACTCCACCCGCACCCCATCCATGGAGAGATAAAGGCCTTGCTGATGTTGGGCTGGGAGCTGTAAGGGTTTCTGTTAGCACAGGAAGGACTCTGGACCAGCAGTTACCAATCAACACTGCTCTGCAGGGCCCATGGAAAGACGCCCAGGGTGCATGGTGGCTGAATTCAGTGTCACCATTAATGCAACACATGGTACACACATAATTGCTCTGAGGCAAATGTGTGTGCACTTGCAGATGCAAAGATTTTCTACAAGAGTGAATAAGACACAGCAAGAATGGTTTCCCTGAGATAGCTCAGTGGGTAAAGGCACTTCCCTCTAAGCCTGATAACTCCAAGTGCAACTCCCAGAGCTAACATGATGGAAGGAGAGAAGCAGTTACTATAGGTTTGTCTCTGATCTCCACAAATGTGTGTACCTGCATACACACACGCACACACACACCAAAGGAGCAGGAGGAGGAGGAGGAGGAGGGGGAGGAGGAGGAGGAGGAGGGGGAGAGGGAACTAGTAGTTGTCACAGATGTGATGACACTTGTCTTTAATCCCAGCACTCAAGAGGCAGAGGCAGGCAGGTTTTGTGAATCTAAGGCCAACCTGGTTTACACAGTAAGTTACAGGTCAGCCAAGGCTACACAGTAAGACTTTAAAAAAAAAAAAGCAAAACAAAACAAATAAAAAACCAGTTTTCTTCTGAGCTGGCAACTGGAAATAGAGACCAAGTCAGCACTGGCTGCACCATGCCCTGCCTGTGCCTGTGTGGTAGTGGATGCCTCTTCCCACATACCTGGTAGGATGAACTTATTCAAACAGATACCTTCTTTGCTAGAACACCTGCCTTAGGTAGTAAAGCAAATTTCTCAGTCATAAGATCAAAGCTATTTAAGCAAAAAAAAAAATGTTTTTCTTGTCCCTGCCCCATTTTGCATTTGCCAACTTTTTCTAAGACATTGTTTAACACATGGAAACAAGCAACATACTGTAGCATGTGGAAACCACCGGGAATGTTTGCAGTAAAAACACAACGTGCTTCCCAGCTAACTTTCAAAGAGAAAATATGTTCATAAAAAAGTATTTTGTCCAGTATCACATGCAACATGCCAATTCAAATATAATTAACAAAAAATAAAATATACATATAAAAATTTTAAAAAGAAAAAAAAAACAATTAGGCTGTTGGGGAGAGCCCTCCCACCATGCTAAATTTTCTATAGTGCTATCTATAACTGTCTCTGAAAAAGTAATTTTCTGACCCTCGAACATACTGAAGATCCAGGCAGCTGGCAAGGCAATGCCAGGCTGACCTTGACCTCCACCAGTCCCCTTTGGCCCTCATCTCTGTAGCCTCCTTGGCGCTGATCTCATTACCTCCCTGCCGCTCTGCAGCCCAGCAGAGCTGAGGGGGCCCCTGCGGAGTTGTTTGGGTCTTTGAACAGCTTCATGCTCTTTCTAGGGTACTCAGCCTGCTTCCAAGTTCTGTTTATCCAACAAACACCAAGCTTGTGCTTTGATATTATGTAGTGTAGAAAAATGATGTTTATGAAAAAAAAAAAAAAACTTTTTCAAAAGGTTGACAGAGCCACTGTGTGGCTACCATGAGATAGGTGTACCGGTCCCTTAGCTTCTCTGTGTACAGACACATCACTGGACGACACCCCCCTCCCGACTCCCGGGGAATGCCCTTACATCTAGGGCCCTCGGGATGTGTTATGTCTCTTGGGATTCTTTGTTGAACCATTATTCCTCATTTTGGCTTCTCTGCAGGGCTGCTCCTTGCACACAGCGAAGGTGAATGCTGAGCATGGTAAGAAGGGCTACTCTAAGCTTGCCCAGACTCTCTGGGGACAGCTCTAGCCAGATCCACAGTGACCCCCAGGGCCCCTCTGCCTGAGGGCCATCATTTTGTATAGTTGGTTCTGCATTCCTGTTTGAAAGCATGTATAACGTCACGTTCTTGCCTGACATGGTAGCCCACTCAGGAGACAGAGGCAGGCAGCTAGATCTCTGAGTTATCTGCTTCTTACGAATCATAAAAACAGCATAGAGAGTAACAAAACATAAAAACAACCTTTCTCAGATCATAAAAAAATTTAAAAAAAAATCACCCCACACCCAGGACCTTAAAAGAAGTCCTGATGTATTTGGGAATCTTTTCACGGAGGGCCTTTAAGAATAGAATCATTTTTATTACTGTTTTACCTAGTTTTGATAATTCCTTATATCAACTTTATAAACTAACTCTCTCTCTCTCTCTCTCTCTCTCTCTCTCTCTCTCTCTCTCTCTCTGTGTGTGTGTGTGTGTGTGTGTGTGTGT
>NC_034604.1:55208146-55217167 GCF_900095145.1 Mus pahari | reverse complement strand
TTCCTTTCCTTTTTCCTTTCCTTTCCTTTCCTTTCCTTTCCTTTCCTTTTTCCTTTCCTTTCCTTTTTCCTTTCCTTTCCTTTCCTTTCCTTTCCTTTTTCCTTTCCTTTCCTTTCCTTTTTCCTTTCCTTTCCTTTTTCCTTTCCTTTCCTTTCCTTTCCTTTCCTTTTTCCTTTCCTTTTTCCTTTCCTTTCCTTTCCCCTCCCCTTCCTCTCTTCCTTCCTTCCTTTCTTTCTTTCTTTCTTTCTTTCTTTCTTTCTTTCTTTCTTTCTTTCTTTCTTTCTTTCTTTCTTTTAAATAGAGTCTCATGCGGCGTCTCAGTCTTGCCTCAGACTTACGATTCCCTCCTTCAGCCTTCTGAGACCTGGGGTTGTCACACCTGGCAATCTCTATTCTTCATTTTACAACAGGAGGCAATGTTGCTCTAAGTCCAGTCTCTGATGTTCTGTAGCTATTAAATCTTGGGGGAAATCTCTCTGAGCTGTTTGCTTATCTGCAAAACAGGGACACTACTAGTATCTACCCTACAGGGCTCCTGGGTGAAGTCAATGTGATAAAACAGGCAAACGGCTTCGCCAACAGTCTAGTGCAATGAACGTCAATATTCCTAGATTCTGTGGTGAGTTTGTTTTTTTCAGGCTGTGCAAATGATACTACGTTCCCTATCCCTTCGTCTGGAGCCTTGACTGCTGAAGATTTATTCCTTACAAGAGGTTCCCAGGAGTGGAATTGCTGGATGCAAAAGATCCGGATCTGTTTCAAGTTACAGCCAGGAGCGGCGGATCCTGGTTTTCCTTGTCGCTCTGTCCTCTGGGATAGGACATCGAGTCTTGTTATATATGGCGTCAATGAATATGAATTCAGGAAGCTTCCTTCTTAGGACAAGCCTATTAGGATAAAGGTCTCACAGCATCTTTGGGGGGGCCTCCCAGAATGGCCCTGAGAGATCAGTTTCACTCTGTAAGACTGGAAGGAGGATGGCGCCCAAGGTGTGGTAAGAAGTAATCAATAGCTAATGGCTGGAGCGGACTTTTGTCCTCTTCATCATAAAAGACCTTTGAATTGCTTGGCCACTTCTGAGTTTCTGAGGAAAATGATAACATGAGACCAAAGTTCGTACCAGTTGGCCTGGCTCCCTCTCGCCACTGCCTGTGAGAGAGCTGGAGGGCAGGAGGGAGTGACCAGTCCCTGGAGTATAAGAACAGACTCAGTGGAATTAGGGTCACCAGAGTAGAAGCCATCTCCCCACTGGCCCCTCCCACAATCCCACCACAGAAAATGCCCCGTGCACTGTTAATCTACTATTTGTGCCCAGCACCACTGACAGGGGTAGAATTTGGTGCCAGATAAACAGAATGAAGGGATCCTTGGTGAGCCATGACATCAAAGACATCGATCCAAACCAGGAGTTCCCCCCTCCACAGTCATTGCCCAGCCTCCCACCAGTACTTTCCCAGAATGGCTGACTCAAAAGCCTCTGTCCCTGAGTCTGGATGTCTGCATTTTGTCCTTGGAAGATCGTATCATCTAGCAAATTAACTTAAGGAACATGGGGATCTACAGACCAAGTATTGTCTGCTCAGCTTTCTTCTGTGTTCAGTCTCCACAGCTCACACCCTGCAGACGGAAGCCTGGGCTCTTACTATGGTGATCAGGCCTCAGATACCTGCTCAGGCCCACCTCCCACCCATCCTGACAACACTCCGGGTAGCTCCTAGTGCCTGAATAGGCTGGGGGGGGGGGGTCCCAGCTTTGCTATCCTGCTCACTTGGTAAAAATCCTTCCTGACTTTTAAGGTTCAACTTGAAGACTCCAACTCCAGGGGTGTATTGCTTAATTCCTACAGATTTTCCCCTCATTTCCTTCTATCATCCATTTCTAGTTCTACTTCGTGGTTATCAGAGAATATACGTTGTATACTTTGAACCCTTTCAATTGATTGAAATTTCCTTTAGGGCCTAGCACATGGTGTATCGTTATGATGATGCTAAGCAAAATATTCCCTGTACTATGGACAAGAGTGTGTGTTCTGCCAGATGTGATGGCACAGGCCTTCAATCCCAGTGCAGGCGGGATCTCTGTGAGTTCGAGGCCAGAGAGGTCTACAGAGCTCTTTCTAGGACAGCTAAGGCTACACAGAGAAACCCTATCTCAAAAAAACAAGCAAGTAGAAACAACAGACAAACAAAACAAAGAACCCTGGGGACTGGAGAGATGGATCAGCTGTTAAGGGCACTGACTACTCTTCCAGAGGACATGGGTTAAAATCCCAGCACCCACATGGCAGCTCACAACTAAAGTTAAAGATCTGCCACTCAAGTAGACATATAGGCAGACAAACACCAACATACATAAAATAAAGGTTTTTTTTAAAAAAGAGTGTGTGTTGTGTTCTACTTTTGTTAATTGGTTTGGTCTATAAATGTTTTTGAGGTCTAGCTAGTTCACAGCATCCTTCAAGACTCCTGTTTCCTTGTTCATTTTTACACCTCATTCAACTTTAGCTCTTCCGTGAAGCAGAGAACAAATGCTTCCTTGAATGCTGATGTCACTGTCATTTTAGAATTAGCTTTAGAGGCTGATCTACTCCATTTGACCAGGTCCCAAGTTTAATCCTTGTGTCTATGTGGGCATACATATATGTGTATTCATATGTGTGCAGGTGCACACGTATGCCGGTACATGCATGCCTGTGCACATATATGTAGGAGCCAGAGGCCAATCTCAGATGTTGTTCCTTAGGCAATGCCCACACCTCTCCACTTTGGGGGACCAGGATCTCTTAATGGCCTAGAACTTGCAGCTGACCAGCCAGCAAGCACCAATACACCTGTCTCTTTACCTCACAGCACTGGAATGGCAAGTCTGACCCTTTACAAAGCAAGCACTTTGCCGGCTGTGCTGGTTACATTTGTCTATGTGACACAGACCAGAGTCACTTGGGAAGAGGGCCCGGCCCACTGTGGGCGGTGCCATCCCTAGGAAAGTGGTCCTGAGGTTGTATAAGAAATCAAGCTGAGCAAACTATGGATGCAGCCCAGGAAGAAGCAGCCCTTCATGGCCTCTGCTTCAATTCCTGATTCCAGGTTCCTGCTTTGAGTTCCTGCTCTGACTTCCCTCAGTGATCATGTGTAAACTGAATCAAACCCTCCTGTCCCCAAGCTGCTTCTGGTCATGGTGTTTGAATTGCAGCAGCAGCAGAGGCCAACTTCAACTGAGCTATCTCCCCAGCCCTCCAAATTTAATCCTCTTTATATGAAAAGCCTCTCCATGCTTCTGACAGCTCCGGGCTGAAACTTCTCTGGGTGCATGGCTCTTTAGAGAGGCTCTGGATGAGTCAACCTGACTCTTCTATCCAGGTTAAGCCAGTCTGCTCCCTCGACCCCCGCTTTGACAGAGCTGCTCTGGGTGGCCCAGGTTAGCCCTGAACTGGCAATCTTTCAGCTTCAGCCTCCTGAGTACTAGGATTACAGGTGGACCCACCTTGCTCAGCCCTTCCTTTCTCTTAGTTTTTTTTCTTTCTCTTCCTGCCTTTCGTTTTCTTTCCCACACATCACTGCTCTTCCATTCATCCCTTCCTCACCTCATCCCTTCAATTCTTCCTTCTGACTTTCCTTCTTTCTGTCCAGTCATTTATCTTGCCTTTCCGCCACCCATGCTTCCTACTCCCATCCACCCATTTGTTTCCCCTTCCCCTCCCTTCCTCCACTGCCTTCCTCCTCTTCTTGCAGTTCCCTTCCCTGTCTTCCCTCTGTCTGCCCATCCACATCAATGGACTCAAACAACCTAACATTCTGGAGCTCAAAGCAAATGTGTCATCAAAGGTCTTGTGGTGAAGGACCACAGAAGGAACTGGACTGAAGGACTCCAGGTTCCAGTCTCCACTTCCCAGGAGACTAAAGGTGTTTCGTTTCCCCTTCCTTCCTTCCTTCCTTCCTTCCTTCCTTCCTTCCTTCCTTCCTTCCTTCCTTCCTTCCTTTCATTTTTCAAGACAGAGTTTCTCTATGAAGCCCTAGCTGTCCTAGCTTTATAGACCAGGCCATCCTCAAACTCACAGAGATCCACCCACTTCTCTCTTCTGAGTGTTGGAATTAAAGGTATGAGCCGCTACCTCCCAGCCTAACTGTGTTTCTTTACTTGAAAACGTTTATGAAATTCCTGTTGTGCTCCATACATGGTGCTAGGCACTGTCAGGGCTGGGGTGGGGGAGACCTGTTCTTCACAGGATCAGACACTGGCACCAGAGGCTGACAGTGAAACTGCAGTTTTCAGAGTGGGCACTCCAGAAGGTACTTTGAAATGGCTTTGTGGACAAGCTCTTTCTTTTCTTTTCTTTCTTTTTTATTTTTAGGGAGGGGGCTTCAGAATCAAATGTGAAAATGTCACAGAGAAGGATAGAAGGTTATCTTTCAGATAACCTGGTAAAAGCGATTTAGACTAATTACAATGATTTCAAAGTGATTTGGACTCATTACAATGGTCTAAAGTGGTAGCAAACGTCTTCTGTACAGTCTTTAAGACTGCAAGTTGGTTTTCTATACTGGAACCCAACACTCAGTAACCAGACCAGATGGGGAAGTTCTGCAGAGTGACGACTTGGATGTCCAACCAACTTTGCCCCGAGCCCTGCTGTCTCTTTGTCATCCGCATGGTCATCTGTGGGAGGAGGGTGTGGGCAGAGAGGGTTTGGTGAGTGGCCATGTATAGAGAAGGGTGGTTCATTGTGAGCGCAGCTCTGGCTGTGTTGAGCAAAAGGTACTGGCCAGCGGTGGCACAAATACACACTGTCCTCTGAAAAAGATGCTTCTATCTACATGGCCAAAGATGTAACTGTAAGAAAATTACTTCATTTTTCTTAGCCTTTAATTTTTAGATAAGATCTCTCAGTATTATGAAGACAAAACTAAACTCTGTCAAGAGAAAGATTTTGAAAATTATGAAATGTAAGTAGAAGCCATAAAGACGTTCACCTTGAGTGTTGTTTATTATGGAGATGTGGGGAACAGGAAACAATGTGACCCTCATCCCCCCCCCCAAAGTCACAAAAACAAAAGTAAACTGCCAGGCCAGAGGCTCAATTGAGAGATGGTTGACTAGAACGCAGGAAGTCCTGTGTCTGAGTCCCAATACCATACAAACCCAGGTATGATCTTAACACGCCTGTAATCCCAGCACTCAGGAGCAGAGGCAGGAGGATTAGAAGTTCAAGGCTGGCTTTGGCCTCTTCCCCTGGTCTACCCTCCTCTTTGGAGGTCTTGCTTTGCTTTTGCTGTCTTGCCTGCTAAAAGTAAACATTGACTACTTGCTCACTCTAAGAAATAGATTCAAGGTAATTCTCAGATGTATATTAATTTTGAGGCCAGTCTGGTCCACATAGCAAGTGTCGGTATATCTGGGACAACACTGCGACGTTCTGTCTCAAAAGCAAACAAATAAATAAACAAACAACAAAAATTTAAAAGCGATGTTTAGGATACTTTACTTATTGCATGGTGACCCACAAAGTCTTTAGTAAAGCATCCAGTGCCTGCTAGCATGTGGGATTAGCTGGATGTTTTTGGAGGGTGAATTGAAGCATGGAGACCGGCCTCAACTAGAAAAAAAAGTCCACGGGCATCCAATCTCAGCTGAGTATCAGAACATAGAAGGGAATCTAATGACCTGAGAAGAAGGTCACAATATCCTGTGAAATAAAATAACCGGGCACAGAAGAGTCTGGGCAATGTCAACCGGACGCTAGTCAAAACAGAAGAACCCTTGCCCACCTCTTGGTGGTGAGTTGGGGGAGAGTTCCCCTTTGATGACTCATGCGTTATACTTCTCTTTCATCAGCTTCTACTGCTTGTAAAATTAAAAATGATGTGAGACGCTGGATGAGCTTGAACGGAGCTTACTGGATCGGACCAGTTGCCAGAGAAACCGAGCTGGAGGTCAAGCAACATTGTCAAGGTCAAGTCGAGCCTGAGCGGTGCATTGATTTACAGCCAGTTCCATGACCTTTCCACTTGACCAGGAGAAAACACCTCCCTGGCAGTGTGCTGAGTGCCTCTGATATAGAGCTGGGAAGATCTGAAAGACGGGGGGGGGGGGCCTTGCTGTCAACCTGCCTTCTCCCTCCCCCCCTTTCTCTGTTTATAGAAGACAACCTGGGAGAGCCCTGTCCCTCTTCTTCTGTTTCAAAGGATACTAGCTCACCAGGATTCTTTTGCACCCCAGGTTGGCAACATGACCTCGGGGGGGGGGGGGGGCTGTTCCAGGCAGAGAATCTTCGCAGCAGAAGGAGCTGCAAAGCCTCCTGCAGATTGAGCCAGTGTAATCTCTGACTCAGGGGTGCAGATAACAGTTTTTGTAAAGGTGTCCGTTGTGTGATAAGGGCACAGAGAGGCAGAGACAGAGATGGCAAGCAAGAGGTGTCAAGTAACAATTGAGGAGCCGAAAGGGCCCCTTAGAGATCACCTCATTGGTACTGGATGACTTAGGAAACTGAAGCATGTGTTAACCAGCCAGGGCCAGAATCCAGGGGGCTTTTGTTTCTTTTCTTTTGTTTTTGTTTTTGTTTTGTTTTGTTTCTTAAGCACTTCTTCATTCCATTCCTTTTTGCTCCTCCTCCTCCTCCTTTTCCCTCGTAAGCCCATGGACCACAAACACATCCCTAGCTGATCCTTCAGTATGTGCTGTGTTCCATAGGGCCAGCCCCTTGAACTATCCTTCAATAGAAGCCCACAAGTCACCATGAAAGAATGCTGAGGTAGGATAGGAGCAGGATCTGGATTTCCTGCGGCCACCCCACCGTACCTTCCAGCTGCTGCAGGTGGACGGGCCCCCGGAAGCAGTTAGTGCACTCTCAAGGAAGAGCAGGGAGGAGCCTGTTGTGGCTGTTCAAGCAAGGGAGAGGCAGTGGACTGAGGCAATAGCAACAGACTTGGAGGTCATCAGTGGTAGTCTACAAGACTTCCTTGAGTCACATTCGATTCCCCCCCCCCACACACACACAAACACACCTTGCCACCCTGTCAGTAGACACCCGTCTAATGCCTAGCTTGGGCTTGCATTCAGTAGGATTCTTTCATGTATGGCTGTGTAGGGACCTAACTCAAACCAGTGCTCAGCTCTGCTGTACAGTGTCACATGCGGCAGGTATCTGGTGAATGAATGCACACATGAATGAATGGCTCTTGACTTCTGGACCATTGTTATTTCTGCTGCACATAATTCTGACTTTAAGCCTAAATTCCATAACCCCAAATATTTTTAAACCCGATCTATTCTCATTCAGGCTCAACTCAGGAATCCCCTGTACGACATACTTGGCAAACACCAATTCAGACTGTCTTTGGAATTCTCCTGAGACAGGAGAGTTGCCTGAAAGAATTCAGGGCTGGTGAAATGGTTCATCAGGTGACAGTGCTTGCTACCAAGACTGACAACCTGAGCTCCATCCCCGAGCTCCACATAGAGGAGGACAGAACCAACTCCTGAAAGTCATCTTTTGACCTTCATGTCTGCATTGAACCCACATCTATGAATATATATATATATATATATATATATATATATATATTTGTGTGTATATAAATATATATATGCAAAATAAATAAATTTAATACAAAATTTTAAAATCAATTCACATATAAAAACAAAACAGCAAGCATGTACTGTATGTATCTTAAACATCAGTGTTACTCAAGTTCAATTTGCCTCAAATAAGATTCACCTGTTTTATTGCATTGGTGTTTGACAAGACTGAACAATCATATCCCTCACACAATGCACATGTGTGTGTGTGTGTGTGTGTGTGTGTGTGTGTATTTACCTCATGTGAGAGTTTCCTTGTGCTATTTTGAAGCCAATCTGCTCACCCTACACATGGCCTTTATTTTTTGTTAACATAATGCTGCCTTTTTCTAAAGTTTCACTTAAATAAAATTATGCACTATATAGACTTCTGAGTCTGGCGAGTCGCACTTAGTGTCATGTATTTGAGACTCGTCTGTTCTGTTGCGTGTGTGTTGATACTATGTTGTTCTATTATTGTGGGGCAGTATTTAATTGAATGGATGGATCACAATTTGTTTACTCATTCACCAGCTAAAAGACTAGTTTCTAGTTTTTGATTATTATTAATAATAGGGAAGCTATGAGAATTCTTTCTCTCACACACATATTTGTGTAGACATTGTTTTAGTTTGCTTCCATAAATACCTGGCACGGGATCTCTGTGTCATATAGAAGATGTATATCCAATTTTATTAGAAGCTGCCAAACTAGTATCTAAAATGTTTATAGCATGTTTTGATTCTACAAATGGCATAGGAGAGCTCAAGTTGCTGCACAATACCACAAACAATCAGTATTGCTAGTTTATGATTATATTCACCACAGGACACACAGACCGTGCCACACTGCTTTTCAAGTGTCCTAATGATATGGATTATTTTCCCATGTGCTTATTAGCCATTCATATAAGCTATGATCTATAGTTATGTATACATGTGTGCATGTGTGTTTGAAGGTCAGGGAGTTAAAAACAGGGTCTCACTCATGCATGCCAGGCGATTGCTCATTGGACTATACTCCCAGCCCTAAGCATAGTTATAAAGTAGTTCCTTTTTCTGTTAGAAATGTCCAAACTTAGCTAGTTGAATGTATAATCCCAACATTTGGGAGCTGGAGGCAAGGCCCAGCCTTGGCTTCGTAATAAGTTTAAATCCAGTCTAGGCTACATGAGACACTGACTCAAAACAAAGGTGGGCTGGGGAGGAAAGAGGGAGGAAATTGCCAAGTTCTATCTGGGCATATACGCACACTTACCTACCATCCCAGCACTTAGAGGCCAGCCCAGCTACATGAGACACTGCCTGAGAAATAAACGAACAGGCAACGAAATGGGTGGCTCAGCAATAAATGTACTTGCCTCTCAAGCCTGAGGACCAGTGTTCGATCGCTAGAAAAACTGTGGGTTCTTTCCAGCTTCTATTATAAATAAGGCTGCTATGAACATAGTGGAGCATGTGTCCTTAT
>NC_034604.1:55138389-55206088 GCF_900095145.1 Mus pahari | reverse complement strand
GTATAGGCGGCTTTCGGATAGCATTTGAAATGTAAATGAAGCCAATATCTAGTAAAAAATTGAAAAAAAAATAACATTTAAAAAAATAAAAAAGAAAGTAAAACCATGGAAGGAGAGAAAGAGCTTCACACAGGGAGTCTCTGGTTTGCACATGTGCAGTATGGCGTCTATGCCCCTAGCCTATACCCTCATACTTAAAATAATAAAAAATAGAGTTTAAAAATAAATAAGTAAACAAGAAAAACAAATCTCTAAAGTCTATTGGTCCGTTCCAGTCGACAAATGTGTTTGCAGACCACTTTCTCTGTCCTACATCCTGTCATATCTGAGAGGTCTCGACGCTAAGATCCAGTGCTGGTCCTTGTGTGGTCCTTGTCCTTCGTCACTTCCTTGTGTGAGGGTGGGGCTGGGGAACGGATACTTCAGGAGTTTTCTCTCAGTGCATCTGGACATCGAAGGTAAGCCTAATGAAGAGGAAAATGAGGGAAAGTATGTACTATCCTGGGGTGATGATGGGGACTGGAAGCTGGGGTGTGCTCAGGGGACTTCCAATGGCATCAAGAGACTCGACCATTTGTTCATTGACTGCTCACTCAGCATCCTCTATGAACCAGGCAGTGCTTCCTGGTGGACCGCCAGGGCCTATACACACAGCCTAGAGGATCCCACAGAGCGGGTAATACATCTTACTTCTGTTTTTGTTAAATCTACTTATTGAATTACCAAGATTAAAAGACACCTACACAGGCTTCTGATGATTGTAAATGTTGTATGTAATTTTACATGGACACTTTATTGTGATGTTTAAATTAAGTATGTATTTATACAGTTTTCCCCCCGTTGAGGTACCTCATTTAACCTGTATACAGTCCCCCCCCCCGTTGAGGTACCTCATCTAAGCTGTATACAGTCCCCCCACTAGGGGTACCTCATCTAAGCTGTATGATCCACGAGGGAGGTCAGGATTACTACCATTGAATCTGACTGAGATCTAGGGAGCTAAGTACTGGACCAAAGGCACTCAAAGTTGATGTCTGAATCTAAATCTTGGGTTTTCAAGTTAAACTACTACACTGAGTTGTCTAAGTACCACTGGTATATTTTTAGTACAATTTTAGGATTAAAGTACTAACCCTAATCAGTTAAAATTAAGGTCCAAGGGATTATGGTTTGGATTATTACCCAGGTTTTTCTAGAAATCTGCTGAATCCCTGTTTGACCTAGGAAACCACCCTGGGGCTTGGTGGGAAAGACTCCGAGTGAGTCAGAGCCCCAGCCGTGATTTCCTGATGTGTCTGTGAGAGCCGAGTCTCTGGGTGATTTCAATTGTTTGATCAATCGTTGTTTATTTATTGAGCCCACAAACTTTGGGAGCAGTGTGTACTGCTTTAGGCCAATGTGTCAAGGGCACAAGTCCCAGATCTGTCACTTCGGAGAGAAGGATATGGCAAACAGCCTGATCTCCCAGGCCTCAGTTTCCCCATCTGTGAAGTGAGGAATAATAACAGCACCACAACTGGATAAAACTACAAGCACCAAAGGTGGTCTAGAAAGGTCTTCCCTTGAGCTCTACACTGTACTGTTTATTAAATTATGAGGGGATACAAATACTTAGTTCCCTGTTGTGTCTACAATATCGGTGGGCTGGTTTTTCTATTTAGTAATTTCATTAAATAAAAGATGTTTTTTTTTAATAATGAAGATCAAATTAAAGGAAATTTTAGCAGAGAACATTATTTCCAAAACCTAATCTGAATAAATATACTGCTTCTATTTCTCCATCCTTTTTTTTAATTCAAAAGCTAACCCTCATTTTGGAATTTCATAAAAATCGTTTATTATTAAGAACTTGACAACATTAAGCGTATATTGGGGGGTGGGGGCTTTTTTCTTTTATAAAAAATAAGATCAAGATCTCACTCTGTAGCTCTGGCTGTCCTGGAACCAGGTCGGTAGACCAGGCTGGCTTTGAACTCCCATAGATCAGCTTGCCTCTGCTTGCAGAGTGCTGAGATTAGCGGCATGTGCCACCAAGCCTGCAAGATTACATTCTACACAATGTACAAAACCACTGAAGGTTTACTATGTAGACTGGACATCACCACTGTCCTATAAAGTACTACAGTTACCTCATTTTACAGATGAAGCCCTGAGGCTCAGCTCATCCCAACACCTTGCCAACACCCGCATAGTCCGTGCCTATGTTATTTATTGCTTCATGTAAAATATTACCTTCAATAAAGCTCTTAGCACAAACACACAGGAACTTAAGCCTAGGTAAACCTGGACATGGTGATCCCAGGCTGGAGACAGGAGAACTGCTAGAAGCTGTAGTTCAGCTGGCTTGGCGATCTCAGTGATGAGCCACAGAGACCCTGTCTCAAATAAGGTTAGAGAGCCTCTGACCTCCACTTGTACACCTTGGCACAAATGTGTCCACGCTCACAATAACACACACAACACACATATATGTGTGCACATGTACATACAACTTGCTCCCAGAGTATAGCTTAAAAGCCATAGAGCTGGTGGTATATAGCTTAGTGGCAAAGTACTTCCTTAGCATTTGTGACAGTTTGAAATGGTCAGTTTGAAACGCCACTGTAACTACCTACTTGTTCATGCTGCGGTTTAAGCAAGGCTGTGGTGCTGGTCTCTATGGTTCTGCATAGCACTGACTGGACTGAAGGCCCATGACTAGATAGATGGCCCAGCGTGGGTGCATTCAGATGCCTGTGTCTCTGCAGAAGAGACTGACATGCTGACCCAACTCAGGGCATCTTCTGCATGCCCTTTCCATGGTGGCTGGCTTCCCAGAGAGCAAAATCACACATAGCCCAGGAATGACTACAACACATCTTCTGCTGCATTTTCTTGATCCAAAAGCAAGTCATAAGAGCTGCTCAGAATTATAGAGGCAAGAAACTGATCCTACTTTTGATGCCTGAAGGAACAGCAGACCCTTGGCTGGGTAGAATGGGGGCTGCTTTTGTTCCCCAAACGTGTTCAACCTAGGAATGCTTTGCCTGGAAAGCCTTTCCTCTCTCACATTTTCCGGGTGGACCCCTAAGAGAAGGAAGAGGGGCTCGAAGGGCAGCAGACTGTTGTACACTGAGACAAGTTGCTTCTGCATGACACACCTCTAAGCACTGTGCATATTTAAGTCTCTCTTTTCCCCACATTCTATTTTCTCTTTGCAAAGGAGGCTGAGTCTATTGTTACGTCTCATGGTTTAGTAGGGGAACCCTCAGATGTGCTTGGGCCAGCCTGCTCAGGGCTTCTGGGTAGCAATATAGTCAGAGGAGTCATGAGGGTTGGAGGCATCAGGGTCACAAGGAGAAAGCAATTTGCTGCCTCCCATATTTCCTAGGACTTCAAACAGATGAAAAGATCACAGTTTAGTGTTCCCTCTGATATATAACCCATCTTTCCTTGCTGTGTCTGCCTATGCCTTCCATCTGTGTCCTGCCCAATTCAGTATTTTCCAGAGCACACTCCAAATTTATGATCACCCTCCCTGACCCTTGATGTGGTGGTGGTTTGAATATGCTTGGCCCACAGGGAGGGGCATTATTGGGAGGTGTGACCTTGTTAGAGTAGGTGTGGTCTTGTTGGAGGCAGTGTCTCATTGTAGGGGCAGGCTTTTAGACCCTCCTCCTAGCCATGTGGGAGCCAGTCTTCTCCTGTTTGACTTCAGAATAAGATGTAGAACTCTTAGCTCCTCCAGCGCCATGACTGCCTGGACAGTGGCATGCTTTTTGCCTTGATGATAATGGACTGAGCCTCTGAACCTGTAAACTAGCCCCAATTAAATGTCTTTTGTAAGTGCTGCTTTGATCGTGTTGTCTCTTCACAGCAATGGAAACCCTAAGAGACTTGAGCAAGCCATTTCTCTTCTCGGAGTCTCAACTTCCTCCTCAGCACCAAGAGCTTCCCACTTACGCCGTAGACGTGTGGTCCACTCTTCACTCGGCACCTTCTTTCCCATTGCATTCCCTCGGGGGAGGCTATGGGTAACACAGCAAGTGGCTCCGGCTACTAGTAGTGACTTCCTTGTCATATGAGCGAGCAAACGAGATCATTTCAGAAATGTGGTTTCTATCAGATGGTCAGGGCAGGTATATGAAGGAGATGAGCTGTAAGCAGAGGATGATGGATATGAACAGGCTCTGAGGGACTGTGATGATGCGGGGAGAGTATTCCAGGTCAAGGGAATATGGGGGGCAAAGACAGGAGTCAGTTTCATGCTGTAAACTGAATGGTGCCCATGGGTAAGGACATCTTCTACAGGCTGGGAAGAGTCCAACAAGCATTCTACAAGTGGTTGTAAAAGTGCTTTCATATCCTTTATCCTAGACAATCCTCCAAATAACCGCAGAAAGGATTGGAACCTAATGCAGGTATTAATCTTGCATTATGAACTGTCTTTTATATGTTTTCCCCAAATGGCCTCACTCACCTTCAGTGCTTAAATTTACTTTGATGTGTCTCTTATTATCCTTTATTGCTTTTCATGATTGGAATATGTTGGGAGCCAAAGACATCTTTATACACATCTTTCTACAATGATATTTAAACCTGGCTAACTTTTCAGGTGCACTGATTTTTACATGTCCTTGTAAGGGACACTGGGTTAGACTTACCTTGCTATGTCCTTGTCTACTTTGGTTGTCAGAGTAAAGCTGGCCTCAGAGAAGGAGGTAGCAAGTTCCCACCCCACCCCCTTGCTTCTCTAGAAGAGATCATGAAGAATTGCTGTTCATACTTTACCTGTAAGGTAGACTTTGCCAGTCAAGCTGTGTGGATCTGGCCCTTTTTCATCCCATAGATAGATAGATAGATAGATAGATAGATAGATAGATAGATAGATAGATAGATAGATAGATAGATTTGGAATGGCGTTCAGAGGGCTGTGTGCATACTAGGCAAGTGTTTCACCATAAGCTACACCACAGTCCTTGTGTTTTGAGTGTGTGTGTGGGGGGGGGGAATTGCCACCCCCACCTTTTTGAGACAAGGTGTGGCTGTGTGGGTCAAACTGGCCTTGAACTTGTGACCCTCCTGACTTTTCCTCCTGAGAGCCAGGATATATCACCATGCCCAGCCCTGCATGGGTGGCTTTTTAATTACCAGTTGAAGCTCTAGTTTCAAGTCTCTGGAAAGGTTCCATTTCTTCATGAGTCACTTTCAGTGGGTTGTGCTTTTGTAGGACTTGGTCTATTTTATTTGTCTTCTAATTGCTATAACCTTTTAAATCTCAATTAAATTAGTAGTCATGCCCCCGTCACACTGCTAGCCAATCTAAAGTTTTTGTAAATTTTATTGGTCCTGTCAAAGCATTGATTATTGATTTTGTGATTTTTTTTCCTATCCTGTATTTACAAATGTCTGCCGAATTTTCAATATTTTTACACTTCTCGTCTGTTTTAATTTGTGCTTCTTCTTCTAGTGTTTAAGGAAGCTAGGTCACTAGTTGGGACATTATTTCTTTTTTGTAATCTGTTTTGAATTAAATTTTTTTCATACAATATATTTTGATCATCCCCTCCTCTATTCCCCAATGCTCTCCCCCAGGGCGATCCAACCAACTCTGTTTCCCCATCTAAGTTAGTAACTTTTGTTCATAAACCCTGGTTGTGAGCCCTCTCAACTGCTCGATTCAAAAGGCTTGTCACTCAATTCTGGCCAATGAGAGCAGGGAATGGCTAAGCAATGAGCTTCTGCCCCAGACTGAAGCAACCAGTGAACTCAAGACTTTTGGAGGGACAACCCAGAGGGCTGCCTTGCTAGATTTGCCAAGAGGATTGGACCTTGGCTTAGAATGTAACATCCTGACATCCACAGTAGCAACCACAGAGGAAGCCAGAGCTGAGGAATAAGCATGGTGACAATCCTCTTGTTGGAGGGTTTGCTCTGTAGGCCAGTAGAAGCCAATTTGCATAAGGTTTTCTGTTCATTGCAACGGAAGAAGTTATAGCTAATGTTGACCCCCTAAATTCAGCAGAGTGCCAGGCACAAAGTAGGCTGTTTACAAAGGGATGCTAGATGAACTCCAAAAAAATGTAACATGATTGATGCTTACCAGACTCCTCTGTGTAGATGTGGCGTGGTTGTGTATTAGACCGAGGCTCAGGATATGCATCTCACAGGCCTTTGATGGTTTACCATGGTACTCCTCATCCTCACTGTTTTATTAACAACGTTTTCATATTCCTTAGTAATATAGCTAGGACTAAATAGCCATTTGGAGAAGACAAGTCCAGTATCACAAGGGATCCATGGTTACAGAGCAAGTCAATGACACATTTGCATAGGGTATGTGAGCATCACAGTGCATGTGTGTAGGTCACGAGATAGCTTGTTGGACTTGTGAGAGTGAGTCCTCTCTTTGCACCATGTGGGTCCTAGGGATTCGGTGTAATTTTGAAATAGTTTACAACTTAAAAGCAAAGCAATGAAATGAATGTGGTGGTTCCCCCCTTTCAACTCACCGCCCCCTTACCTTGTCTGTGGGATTCTTGAGGAAGCTGGGGAGAGATGCCAGTACCCATGATACTCTGCTGCACTGAGTACCCACCATGCTTTGCTCCTCATGATGCTGTGTCATACCCGGAGGTCATCCTCTTCCCCTGGATCCCGTAGTCCTCTTGGCTGCTCTAGAGCCAAGGAGATTCCTCCTCGTATAAAACATTCCTGGGGTGGCCTACTGACCTGGATTCTCGTCTCAGCATCCTGACTCCAGCTGCCTTTGCTGCCAAAGTATGCATGGCCCAAATGACTTCTCCCACAATCAGGAATTAGAGCATCACACTGTCAGGGCTGAAGCCCTGGAGAGATGCCTGTGGCAGGCAGATGGGATAGCTGGTTCAGCTCAAGACCATCATCGGGCAGAGTGGGCGTCAAGTCTCCAAGGAGAAAAGTGATTTGTCTTAACTGGTCCTCAGCCCTCCATGATTCCAGTGACTTGTTTGGTGATTCCTCACTCCCTGCACATCGTGGGACCCAGAACCCTGAAATACCTGAGAGCAAAAACTGCAAGTGGCCATTATTAGTAGGCCTGTAGCAGATACCAGACACCAGGAGGATATACAAGTTTTGTTGAATCAAAAATATATATATATATATATAAACATCATGCTGTTTGAGTCATGACATCATAAGTTCCTCTTAAAGGAGCACCATTAATTCCTTAGAGCAAGAAGTATTGAGTTCAAAGTCTTCTATAACATGAACTTGATCTATGCAAAGCTTTAGGTCAAGTTGGAGACATAGGATAATCTTCAAGGAGTGATTTCCCCAAAACCCCAAGGCCAGCAAATGACAGTACTCAGCTATCATTTTTATCATTTCATATATATGAATATATACACATATTAAACTGAATCTAAACTGTCTTGCCTTTTAATGTCAAGTACCATCTCTTTGAATGTTGCTATTCTGATATATACATATATAATTCTAATATAGACAAATATTGGTTATATATATCATTCATATATACTTGTTTTGTTTTGAGATTGAGTCTCTCTAAGTCTCTCTGGTTGTCCTGAATTTGCTATGTAAGCCAGGCTGGCCTTGAACTCACAGAGATTTTCCTGTCTCTGCCTCCTGAGTGCTGGGAGCTGTGTGTCACCGTGCCCAGCTGGTATACATACTGAATAGTAACCTAGAAAAGGCACCACATCTTTCAGGCCTCTGTTTCTTCACCTATTGAATAAGTATGAGAAGAATGATGTTGAAGACCTTTGTCTTGTAAACATATCAGGAAAAAAGCATGTTCCTACCTGTTCCCAGTTTTTAAAACTCATATTTGTTAGGGTTTTGTTTTTGTTTTTGTTTTTCTAAATTTTTTATGCTGATTCAGAGGCCCTTTAGACATCTTTAGCACATGAAAGAAAACTGAACATGAACTGCTGTTTCTTTCAATGGCATCAGTGAAGCCACAAAGTACCATTACTGGAGGACAAGGACATCATCAAACACAAAATGTGCCTTGTTCATCTTGGGCCTTCAAGTAAAAGGCAGAGACTTCCACCCCCAGCCCTAAGACCTTTAAATCATCTAGATGATCTGGAGTCCTGACCTCTAGTCCTGGCTCCTCTAACAAGGGCTTTGTAATCCAGGTGACATCCTTTGCCTACAGAGACAAGCCAGTGGCCCTCTACAGTTCTGAAGTTCCTCATTCAGGGGAATGCAGAGGGACAGTTTCTGTCCTAGCTTCCTTTAATGAAGCTTCTGTAGATGTGTAAGCCAAATAAACTCTCTCCTCCCCTACTTGCATGGTAGCAGTAGAAACCGTCAGTAGAAATTGGTATCAGGAGTGGGGTGTTTATGTGACAGATCTGAGTAAATTTATGGAAGGACTTTGGAACTTTGGGCTAGAAGAACCAGTGAGTTTCAAGAGCTCAGTGGGCTGTTCTGTTGGGATTTTGCAAGGCAAAGGCTGGGAACATAGTTCATGTGGTAGAGCATTGTACCTGGCAATGTAAAGTTCAGAGTTCCATAGAACTGAAGTAGAAACTTTACTGAGACAATTGATGTTGGTCAGCTGGAGCTGTGAAACCAGTGAAGAGACCAGTGTCACCGAGCTGAAATCTGGAGTAGTGGTGAAAGCCCCAGGATTGAAGGGTTCCCAGGGAAAGAGAGAACCATGGGTGCTCTCCTCATAGACAACCCAAGAGAGGTTACTGGTGAAAGTGGAGCCCAGTTATAGGAGACCCCAGCATTTGGAGATGCCAATACCATGGGACGACCACCAAGAACAACAGCAGTTGTAAAGGGGATTAGTAAGCATCATCCTTCATAGCCTCTGTATCAACTCCTGCCTCTTAGTTCCTGCCCTGTTTCAGTTCCTGGCCTGGCCTTCTCCAACTGCATTATGGAAGTGGAAACCAAATGAAACCTTTCCACCCCATCTTGCTTTTGGTCCTGGTGTTTCACTGTGGCAAATAGAAACCCTAACTGAGACAGTGACTTTTAGGATGATCTGTACAAAGGTGCTATTTTTAGAAAGTTCATCTTGGCCTGAGTTCAAACCTGCCTTGGGCACAAAAGCAGAAAAATAGAGCAGAATCTGGTACCCTAACTTGGGTCATCGGATCACAGAGTTGAGGTGGCCAGCAGGAAACCTCATTGCCTGTTATGACCCACATCTTCCCTCCCTTATGGAACAGTAGTTTGCTGAACAGTTGTGTTGGCCAGTGTATGGGCAGGGATGACAGATGTTCTACACACTGGCTTATGTGTACATCAACTTCAGTAGCTGGTGCATAGCAGGTGCTCATTAAACATCTGTTGCATGATGGACATCAGTGTCACCCAGGGGAACCTGTAAAACCTGGGCTCACTTCAGATCTACTAAGTGACAGAGCTGGGGTGGTCGCCATGCCCTCGAGAGTCTGGGAGCACAGCTGCAGCTTCTGAATAGATCATTCTCCTGTTAGACTGGAGACATGCTGACATTTTCCCCTTTGACGCTGTGTGGGTTGAGAGTAAAATATTCAAGTCCCATTGTGTGGGTTCCATATCCAAGGAGCCTGGGGGGGGTGCTCTGGGCTCTGGGCTGGGTTGGGTAGGCACCACACTCACTTTCACTACATTCAAGGGAGGCAAGGCCAATAAAAAGGCAGAGTAGGGAGAGGTGGAGCTGCATGGAGTTCAACTCCAGCAGCATTATTGCCCTTCCCGTGAAAGTCATAAACTAAGAAATGTGCCTCTGTTCCGGCTTCCTCGGGGTAGCCAGCTGCTTCATATTCCCTTCCAGGGGCTGTGGCTCAGACCTGGTATAATATACCTAGACTTGGCCTAAGCTGGACTTTCAGTACTTGGGCTGGACCTGGCTACTCTAACCCCCCTTTGCAGGGAGTACTGAGGATTTAGCGTAGGACCTAGAGTGTGCTAGGCAAACGTTCCATCCAGTGATCTGGGGATCCACCCCAGCTTAAACCGCATTTAAGCTTTCGTTTCCCCAAGATATAATACTGGATAGCGTGATTCAGCCTATTGAGGGGTGTTGAGAGATTAGCAACAACACAGCTCAGATGAACGGGAAAAGCAGGAGGTTTGGTCTGATAGAACACTACATTTGGGTCAGGGGACTCAGCACAGCTTCACCCAGTGACCTTTTCATTAGCTAGGCAGCAGCCGTCTAAGACCAGCAAACAGAAGGAGATGTTTTGCCATCTTGGGTCTCTGAATGACCTCTTTTCTTCTCTTCTCTTCTCTTCTCTTCTCTTCTCTTCTCTTCTCTTCTCTTCTCTTCTCTTCTCTTCTCTTCTCTTCTCTTCTCTTCTCTTCTCCTNCTGGGAACCAAATCTAGGCTCTATGCAATAATGGGAAGTGCTTTTAGCAGCTGAACTCCCTCTCCTCCCCTCCCCTCCCCTCCCCTTTCTCCCCCATCCCCTATTCTCTTCTCTGAGAGAAGATCTCACTGTGTAACCTAGGATAACCTCAAACTTGCACTGAGGTCCCTCCTGCCCCAGCCTTCCGAATGCTGGGGTACAGGTATGAATTATCACACTGCGTGTGCACTTGAGGGCTTTCTCAAGGAAGAACTCCATACTCCTTCTTCTCTGATGAAGAAGCAAGCTAAGCTCAGGTAGAGAAGGAGCACCTCAAATGTCTTGCCAGGTACAACATAGTCAGAGGATCAGTGATAAAGCCTTTGAGGCTGGGCAGTGGGTAGTATTTCTAACACCACCACCAGAGTTCTAAAAACAAACAGACCCTCTGGATAATGCAGTCGCTCTGCAGGGCCATGGCCAGAGACTGCTGGCTGGGGAGGGAATCCAGTGTATCCCTCGGACCACCGATGGGCCAAGCGGAATGGGAACAGTTCTGGAAACCATCCCAGAGGACTCCAAGTTGATCCAGCAGCAGCAGCAGCCACCACCTCCTTAGGCACATTCAGATCCTCGGTGGGAATGAGAATAGTTAACAATGGTGATGGGTGCTTCCGCCAGGGCCAAGCAATTTACTTTGAACACATTGTTTCATTTGACCCTATGTGGAATAACACCACAGGTGGCCCCATTTTGAGGCTCAGAGAAGTTAAGCAAGTGACTTTTACCTGTTGTTGTTTTGATTTTGTACGAGAAGGTCTCATGCAACCTAGGCTGGTCTCCAGCATGCTAGGTAGACAAAGATGACCCTTTACATCTGATCTTTCTGTCTCTACCGCCCCACTGCTGGAATTATAGTACATGCCACAATTTCCAGTTTTATTCAGTTCTATGTACCTTGGACCTTTATGCATGATGGGCACATTGCTCTACTATGTGAACTATGTTTTCAGCCCTTGCCTTGTTGGTATTATTATTATTGTCATGTAATCCAGGATAGCCTATAGCTTATCATCATCATGTAATCCAGGATAGATTATTATTATTATTATTATTATTATTATTATTATTAATTATTGACAGCATCTCATGTAATCCAGGCTGGCCTATAGCTTCCTATATAGCCAAGGATGACCTTAGCCTCCTAACCCTTCTCCCTCCATGTCTCAAGTATTAGGATTACAGGCATGCATCATCACGCCAGCCTCTCATTTACTTTAGGTAACAGTAGCACACAGTTAAGTTGGCACCAGGATTCAGATCTGAATGGAGCACAAAGTTTGTTTAAGCATTGGAGGGAAGGTAAGGCATAATGGCATTTTCTACTCCTTCAAGGGTATTTTCTCCTCTAGTAGCTTAGCAACCCCCCCTAAGGTCAGGCCCTGTGCCAAGCACTTTGCATATTTTATCTCTTCATCTTCATAACCTCCCTATGAGTAAGTGATTTTTACTATGGTCATTTGTAGAGATGAGAAAACGAAGGCCTGAGACCAGCGACTTGCTGGGGTTCAAAACCCGGCCAGTCACATTACTGAACTTCCCGGTGCTGGAACAAGACAGTATGGGCCGGACCAGAACCCAGGACTCCTCTGAGGCTAGCTGTACATTCTCTCTGTTGGCAGCATTGTTCCTTAAAAGCGTGCTGGCCTTAAGCCCAAAGAGTGAAATCACACCCTGCGGTTCTGGGAACCTCAGACTGGAGAAGAAGGAAGCTGTTGCCCAGTGGCTCAAGTCTGAGCAGGTGTCCTGGGACTGTTTCCTCTTCTTGCTGGAAGGAGCCTGCTCGCCCAGGCAGGGTGGGGCAGCCCTTGTCAGTACCCTGTGGGAGCGGGCGGGAGGCAGGTGTGCCCAATAAATAGGTTTGCGTCTTCCTGCCTTCCAGCCTTTATCCAGCCCCAGTCCATCCCCCGCCCCCGTGCACACACCTAGATGCCTGCCTGGCAAGGGGAGAAGAGATGAGAGTTCAAGGTTGAAGTCAGAAGGTTTGCTTCCTGGCTGTGTGGTTCAGGACTCTCCTGGTGTGCACTCCTGACCTTCAGTTCCCTCATCTGTGTAGAGTGATGGTGGTGGTGGCTGGGAGGCGAAACCTTCTAGCCTCTTCAGTTAACACACACTGGTAAACTGTTAACTACCTCTGGTAAACTGGAGAAATAGCCAAAGCAAGATTTCAGCCTGGTTCCATGCGTCTTAGACTCTAGCAAGGACAGAGTGACTCAGATCGAGACTTCCTCGAAGCCATGGCACAAGGGAGGCTGAGACACTTCCAAGGAGAGGGTAGCGCATAGGCTTGAGGTAGGAGAGCAACAAATGGGTTGGTACTTTCAAGGTTGGTGGGTAAGGATGCCCTAAAGATACCATTCTTTTGGTGAATGGCTGATTGGCATAGCAGCTCCTTTTCAGAAGGTTCATACTAAGAAAAGGGAGAAGGCCAATGGGCCCGAGAGGCTGACAGAAGCTTAGCCAATTCTAGACACTGGGGTACAGTAAAAGACGATTGACTATTTTTTTTCAACGGGGGCTATTGAGTAGGCTTGAGGGAGAGAGATGGCTTAACAGGAAATGAGGATAAAAAGGCTACAAAGAAAACATATGACTGTCACCCCCTCTGAGGAGCCTTCTCTGATTTCTCCGCCTTTGACCTGTGCGTGTCTCCCTCCCTTTCTGGCCTTGCAGTCTGGGGAATGAGAGAGGACCGAGGCCTCCGCAGCTTTCTCATTTGCTGTTGCAGAGCACTGCGGCTTCAAACGCGGCTCTAAGCCTCCCGGAGCCTCAGTTTCCCCAGCTGTGTAGAGGCAGGTTGTCTGGCAAGGGCCCGCCCAGCGCTAACGCAACGTGATTCGCTCTAGCAGTAAGGAGGGGGTGCCCGCATTGCTGCGCAGGCACCAGGCTGCTGGCCCGGGCACCGCCACCTGGCTGCCGGAGCTTTTTTTTTTCCCCTGCGGGGGGCTGCGAAACCTGGTCGCTGCGCCAGACTCGGGAGCAGGAAAAGCCAGGGGTGAGACCCCAGGCTCGCGCGGCCCCGCCCCCGCAGCCAGCCCGCCTGCCGCAGCCGGGGGCCCGAGCTCCGCCCTCCACCCGCCCGCCCGCCGGGCAGCCTCCTCCCTCCTCCTCGCTCGCTTGCTCGCTCGCTCGCTCGCTCCCTCCCCCGGGCGGGCTCGGCGCTGACTCCGCCGCACGCTGCAGCCGCGGCTGGAAGATGGCGGGGAACGACTGCGGCGCGCTGCTGGATGAAGAGCTCTCGTCCTTCTTCCTCAACTATCTCTCTGACACGCAGGTACTGCCAGCTGGGAACGCAGGCCAGGGACGAGGGTGCAGAGCCGCGGGGCTGCAGCCGCAGCTGCGGAGGGAACGAGAGCAGCGGTGGGCGCACCGGGGTGATCGGGGGGGTTCAGGCTGCAGAGCCCCCCCTTCCACGTGCCTTGTGCTGCGCTCCGTTACAGGAGGAACGAGCTGCAGGTCGCCGGCGCATGCTGTAGCATTGGGGGACACAGCCAGGGCCATCTAGAGTCTACTGTACCCCACCGGCAAAGTTGAGGGGTACTGCGATTCCTCCGGCAGGTAGAATCGAGCCAGGGTCGGGGGATCCCTAAAGGCTGGCTCTGGGTGTTGTAGGCGCGTCCTCGGCGCCCGGCACTTGCTGCCGTACTTTCACGTGCACTTGTGGCGGGGCTAAGGGAGGAGATCGGTAGCCCTGGAGTCCTCTCGTTCTCCAGCATCGGGTACCCCATAGCCCCCCCACCTGCTCCGGCAGCGCAGAGTTTCCTGTCAGTTGCTGGCTAGGGGAATAGGGGTCGGCGGGGCACGTGGACATGCGGGCGGAGATTGCGTCTTCCAGCTCTCACTATCCGGAGGAGACCCGTTAGGAGCGAGGAAGGCAGGATCCGGGCGGAAGGACTATCTAGGGGGTGCCTGGGTCCCCCTGCGGCGCGCGGCCCCGGCGCGCGCTCCACGATGCAGGGGGAAGGGAAGGTGAGGCGGCGTCCCGGGCTCTGGCTGAGACTGGGAGCCTCACCGGCTACAAGCGCATGACAGGAGTGTGTGCTCTGGTGTTCCGGAGCGAGGACAAGGAAGCTGCGGGCTTGGAGGCTAAAATGGGGTTTGCTGCTGGGACAAGCAGTTGCGGGAACATGTGTGCACGCGGCGTGGGGGCCCCCCACCTCTTCCTCCGTTTCCCCCCCCCTAGCCCGTGCCTGTTGCAAGCCTAAAGTTTGGCTCCCGAGTTAGGGCTTTTGCTCCCAGCTCCTGACTGTGTGTCTCCCCAGAGGCTGGGGATGCGACGGAGCCTGGGAGGAGACCCCGGATGCGGGGACACGCCTGGGTCCGGAGAGGGGCTGCAAGGCGGAAACCCGCGGGACTCGCGGGGACAAGCTGAGTACCTGGTGTGGAAGCGTTTGTGCCGGCCCGTTTTGCATAACACTGGGAGGGAGGGGAGGCGGAGGGGGGGCGGGAGGTGGGAGGAGAGAGGGAAACTTTGCTTCTGGTTAGAATCTACCAGTCTTTGGGCGGTAGCAGCTGTCATGGGACCGAGTGGGCGGGGAGAGGCTTGCAAGCTGACTCCTTGCGGTGAGACGCGACTTGGAGGGGGGACGCAGCGGCCGAGAGACGTTCTGCTCCGGGAAGCCTCCCGGTGGCGACTTGAGGCTGGCGACTAGGACAGGCGTCGTGGCGGGGGTGTCGCCGAGAGGAAGCCCGCCGCTCGCGGGAGACCGCGGACCATAGCTCTCTGTAAACGCCGTGGCGTCCGGGAGCCGCGGGGGCCGCGTGGTGTGTGGCTGGCGCGCTCTCGGGTGGGTTCATAGCAGAGGCCCAAGGGGATGGTGGCGAGTGATCGCGCTTCTTCAGGTCGGGAGGGGGTGTTGATGAGCGGGCTGTGCGTGTGTGTGTGTGTGTGTGTGTGTGTGTGTCTCCCCTGAGCCCGTGCACACGCCGCGCGCGCCGGGCGCGTACCTTTACCTCTGACGAAACTGCAGTGGAGCGCCCGGCAGCGTCGCCGGGCACGGTCACACGCCCGGTGTTTATGTCTGCCCAAGGCGGGCCTTAGCACCCCGGGAGTGGACAGCGTGGAACCAGGACTGGAGATGGTAGGGGCATGGTGGTCCCGGAGAAGACCTGCACCCCAGATCTCGATTGCCTGGAGTCGTGTCCATATCCCTACACTTAAGAATCGAGTAGAACAGGCCCAAAATAGGCAGTGAGACTCCTTTACCCATACCAAGATTGTCTGCTCTGGACAGGACCCTCGACTTTAACTCTAGCTTTTCGTGTTTGGCTCACCGGTAATTAATTAACTGTTTGCCCTTTTAGCCACCAACCTATCCTACTCAGTAGGGTAATTTTCTTGCTTCTCCCAAGGAATTTGGAAAATTGGGTAATCAGTTGTCAGCAGAAGCAGTGCAGTGAAAGTTAATTTGGGACGTTTGTTCCCCCCACCCCACCCCCTTTTAACTCAATCACGTGACAGGCCGAAGATCTCCGGGTGATCTTTGCCGGGCCAACTTGGGAAATGTAATGGATACCAGGAGCTTTGCAGCCGCCCCTAGAAGGCTCAGAGCTGAGCGGGAATGGGCGGGGCAGCCCGCCGCCTCATTTTACAGTTGGGGAAGAGGCTGCAGAGGGATGAACTGCTTGTCCACGACCACTCAGCCAGGGGGTGACAGAGCCACCCAGGGCTCCTGACTCCAGGTCCTGTGTGTTACCTCGAAATAGCACTGGACTTGGAGTCAGAAGGCCTGAGTGGAGTCACCTTCCCCCGCTCTCTGGCTGGGTGATCCTGGAGCAAGCCATTTTAACTCTCCAGCCGTGTTCCTCCATCTGTCCAATGGGGCCGGTGTGGTGCTGAAGGAGAAACCAGAGGCCTGCTGGTGGGGGTGAGCCTGTGTTTGTGTGTGAGCTGTCTGGCTGTCCAGCTTCTTCCCCACAGCCCTTCCCAGACCCTCCCCTCCCCCCAGCTCTCCCCTCGGGGAGGGTTGGGGAAAGTGGATTGTCTCTGTCTGCCCAAAGAGTTCTTCTTGTGTTTGGTGGCTAACCCAGGCTTAGATTATAGAGAACTGTTTGAGAGAATTAACGTTTATCCGTTGGGGCCTAACGTTTATCCGTTGGGGCCAAAGTAGCCATTTATCAGAACCAGGCTTGTGGAAGTGTCTTGGAAATGTTTGAAGATTAGGTTCCAAAGAACTCTGTGCTGGCTTTGCTTTTGTTCCAGCTGTACCCCTTGCTTAGTGGGCCTTTGCCCATCATCCCGCATGGCTTTCTCCCTTAGTAGGCCTTCCTGCCAGTTTGCCCTGCTCTCTCTCTTCTGCCTTTCACAGTTCATTATAAAGCCAAGCACTTTATGTGTTTGAGTCTATCCAGTAGGATCCAAGTTGAGTCTTTTATCTTTGTGTGCCCACATGGCACCTGTCACCATGCTGAGCAATGCCCCTTTGCCTGGCTCTTGATGAGGTACATGGACTACAAATAGGGGTACAGCTGAGCCTTGCCAGACAAGCTCTTGGACTGACAGGAAAGACAGCTGGGCAGTGAACATGGGAGAGGGGGCATTGTCGAGGGCTACAGCTGCTAGCAAAAGCCTTGACTCCAAAGGCCACATGGGAAGCCCGGCAAATAAAGGAATTATTTGAAGTCACTTGAGAGCCTGGAAGAACAGTGACCGTGTCAGAGATGACAAGGACATTATAAACCAGCGAGTCCAACCCTTATTTAAAAATAATTTTAACAGTGTCAGAAAACACTGCTAAATATCGTGAGAAGGGAGTCATGTTTAATATTTTACATTTGTTTAAATTAGCTAATTTTGTATGTGTGTTTGCATGTGTGTGCTCTGGCATGTGTGTGGAGATCAGAGGACGCCACGAGGTGCAGAACTTTGTTCTCTTCCACAAAATGGAACATGGAGATTGAACTCAGGTCTTCAGCCTTTGCCTGCTGAGCCCTCTCACCAGTCCAGAAATATGTAATATTATCCAAAGATAGCTGCTTTAAAGTCTATGTATCTCTAGATGTTTTTTCCTTTCCTATTCATATAGACCAGTTATTTTGGGGGGTGGGGGAAAGAAAATGATAAATGAAGTTATTCTGTTATACTAATTTGTATTTTGCAAGCACACTGTTTTGTAACTTGCTTTTTTTTCTCCTCCTCACAATATGCTGTGAACATCTTTCCTCATCAATAAATATTGTGCCTAATATCTTAATGGCTGTATAGTATTTCATGGGACGTTGAGCCAACATGTGTCAATCAATCCTCTGCTGTTGCTCGGTTGCTTGTGTTTATCCTATTGTAAGCAACACCGAAACAAATATATTTGTGTACTTGTATTCTTTCCTTCATTTATATTCCTAGAAGGGAAATTGCTCTGTCAAAGGAGCCACGCAGGCATTTGGTAAACACATAAGGAAATCGTCTTCTAGAGAGATTGCATTCATTTACACACTCATCAGCATTGTGTGGAAACGCCTGGCTGGCCATACCCCAGTTATTCATGTCATTTGTATTCTATGAATTTGGTCAACAATATACTTTGTTACTCTTGCCATTCATGTGTGTTTCTTTGATGGTCAATGGCTGCCCCCTTGCATGGCTCCAGGGACTTAACCTGACTAGGGCAGTGAGGGAATGAAGGGGGACACATGGAGACACAGAAATAACAGGGATCGGGTGGATGGGGCTCTCTGATGGAGAAACCCTCAGATGCTCAGAGTGTATTATATACAGTGGTATAGTGAGATGGCATTTATTACATACAGCCGAATCAAGGAGGTGGGATTTATGGCCTGCTTCTGTATCAAGGAGCCAGGCTTAGCTACCTTTGGTAGGCGCCATCTCCCTTGGGGAACAGTCTTCAGAGTGTAGTGTCTAAGGGAAAAAGACTAGGGTGGACATTTTCTGGCCTCATTGTCAACATTCACACTTGGACCCCCAGGAAAGCGTTGTCATGCTTCAGAGCCTTCCCCCCCCACCCCCCACTGATGGGGGTGGAACGGGGCAGGGTGCTTTGCCATTTTCCTATGGGTCTGAGTTGTAACCATGCCAACAACCTACGTTCAGTCAGGGCTTCCTCTGCACGCCCTGCTCAACCCCTTCCCATGGACAATCGCTCACTGCTGGTTCCGTACAGCACCATGGTTGGGTCCTACTTGGCAGATGGATCTTTGTTAAGCGGGACCTGAGCACACTGAGGGGTCCTGGGCACAGGGAGATCTGGAGAAACGACTTGAAGTCCCAGTGCTCCTTGATAGGTCTGGGAGGATGCGACCCTCCACTGCCTCTGAAGCCAGGGCCAGCTGCTGTCCAAGTCAGAGTTGCGGCTGTGTGGAGCAGGTTCATGTGCCCACCTTTGGCCTGCATGGACAGGGGACAGGGTAACGTCTTCATCTGAGTACATCCGGGGGCGTGCTCCCCAGAGGCCCGAGCCCCACTTTCTCTGGCCCCTCTGGCTGATGCTGGTCTGTAAGCATGGCTAAGAAACCCAGCTTAGCAGTTGGGCGCCTGGGGCTTGTGTTTCCCCCTGGCCTTGGGGCCTCCTCTCTCCAACCGGTGCCTGTCAGCCAGGAACTCCCCTCCACTAGGCTATGAGTCACCCTTTTCCTTCCCTCTCCTTTAGATGGAGCACTGGCTTGAGCCAGAAGTGGCCCTGCAGATGGGGCCTCAGGCTTGGAAGTGAGGTCATGACAAGAGCATGGCAGTGCTAACAGCTGTCTTCCCCTCCTAAGCAGCAGCACAGCATTTATAGAGCGCCCCCCCCCGTGTCACGTGGTCTTTGCCGAGCCGTCTGTTGGCACGATTACATTTCTTCCTCACAAAGATCAGTACAACGTAGGTACTGTTTTACAGTCCTAAAGGTTTCATGGTCTCTAAGAACTCACTGTCTTGCCAGTCTACTCACATTGCCTTGGTACTAAAGTACTTCTGTTGCTCCAGGCCTCAGTTTCTCAACCTGTGACATGGGGCTAACACACCCTGCCAGGAATAAAAATAATGGATGTAAAATGAGCATTGACCTTGTACAACTTGGAGTTTTCTCACTGAAGCCCTTTTATGGGGGTGGTTTAAATTTTGAGCTGGTCCTGTACATGCAGTCTTTTGGATGATTGGTTTGCCATCCTGGAAGCTGGGGGGGGAGGTTGCACTCAAGGCCTTGAAAAGGCTAGACAAGCATTCTTATCACAGAGCCCCACTCCTAGCCCTCTTTTGACTTTTTATCTTGAAATGGAGTCTCACTAAGTGGCTCGAGCTGGCCTTCAATCTGATCCTCCTGCCTCAGCATCCGGGGTAGCCAGGATTACAGTGCCCCCAGTCCTGGACTGCAATCATTGCTTTTGTTAAAAGAGAAGCATCATTTCATTTGAGTGATATGAAGGTGATACGGACGCTCACAGCCAATTTCCCTCTGACTCACCAAGGCAGAGGAGCAGCTCAGAGCCATCTTCTGGACACCCCTAGGATGTGAAATCCTTTGCACTGGGCTGACCTTTCCATTCTCAATCCTCCTCCTGTCCTAGGTCCATGTCCCATTCACAGCCAGATCCCCCTAATGGCTACCAGGCTTTGCCACGACAGACAGTGTCTTCTCTCTTTTGCCCTTGGTCTTGGTCACATTATTGAGAGCAAGGTACAGACATTTTTTTCCTGTAGAAGCCTGCTCTCCCCTCAACATACACAGCCTCCCCGGGAGGTTGTCTGTGTTCCTCACCAGAAGT
Organism: Mus pahari; assembly: GCF_900095145.1. NCBI lineage: Eukaryota > Metazoa > Chordata > Mammalia > Rodentia > Muridae > Mus > Mus pahari. Next base: position 55,186,049 of record NC_034604.1, on the reverse strand, counting down.
CCACTCTCACAACTGACAACCCACAGGTCCCGATTGCCCAGAGCTCCCCGCACCATTCACCACAGGGCTCACTCCTCGTGAGTGCATTCTGTGAACTGGGACAAGTGTGTAGCAACTGTACATCGCAGCACTGTAGGGCTGTCCACTGAGAGCCCTCTGCATGTCTTTCCTTTCCCTTGCTCCTGGTGCTCCAACCACTGGTATTTTTTTCTGTGTCCACAGGTTTGCCTTTTTCAGAGTATCATGTAACTGCAACCGTGCAGTATGTAGGTGTGAATGGGTAGTAACGTGATTTAAGATTTCTTTGCATCTTTTCCTATTTTGATGGCTCAGCCCCCTACAACTTTAAATTCACAGCCAAACTTGAAGTCTGATGTGCAAGGGCATCAGGTCCTTGAAGTTGGAGCCTAGGCGCCAGGATTTAACCTGAGTTGTTGACTTTTCCCAAGTTTTAAATCAGGACTTACAAGCGCCATGACCTTGAACAAATGTCCCCAACCTTAGTCGGTAAAGATACAGAACTGGGGATAAGAGTATACTCTCTTCTGCGGCTCACCCCACAATGTGCTGGGAGACTTCCTCCAGGGACCTGGGTTCGTGCAGTTCTTTGCTGTGTCCTCATGTCTGTCTGACTGTTTCTATTTACCTGTAAGAGCCAGCTCACCTGGCTGCACTGTGTATGGACTCTCCCATTTCTAGACCCTGCTTCTGCTTTGCTTTCCAGTGTGCTGGGCCTGCAGAGCTCTGGAATGATCTCCACTGAGTTTGAATCCTGATCTGTAGTTTATCTACTGTGAAACCTCCATAACCACTGGGAGTCACACAAGCTTCCATTTTTTTTTTAAATTATTACTCATTTTTTCATACAATATATTTTGATCATGTTTTTCTCTCTTCCTAACTCTTCCCAGATCACCTCCACCTCCCTACCTGCCCACTTTTGGTCTTTCTTTCTATCTTGCTCTCAACCCTCCTCCCAACCCCCAATAAAAACAAAATCAAAAATCAATGAGACAAAAAAAAATTTTTGCCAAAACAAAACAAAAATGAAACAAAAAGCCCATATCTGCAGAAAACAAAATGGAATTTATTTTGTGCTGGTCAACTACTCCTGAGCATGGGCCTGCCCTAGAGTATGGGTGACACTCCACTGGAGAGACCTGATTTTGCCTTTGTCAGCAGGTATCAATTGCAAATAGCTGCTTGTTTAGGGATGGGAGCCCATCTGGCTTGCTGTGTGCAGGTCTGGTGTGTGCTGCTACAGTCTCTGTGAGTCCATCCATCCTGTTCTGCTGAAAGACTTGTTCCCTGGAGTCATCCATCACTTCTGCCTCTTACAATCTCTCCGACTTCTCTTCCACACGCAGCCCTGAGCCTTGAAGGGAGGAATTGGGTGGAGACTTAGGACTGAGCGCTCCCAAGCCTCTCATACACTGCACATTGTCCAGTTGTGCGTTTCTGGGTTAATTCACCGTGTCTCTGAATACAGAAAAGCAGAGCTAGTGCCGCACTTGAAGCTTGCTGGAATGTATTCCCCACACTACTGGAGGAGAAAGGGAGCCACCTGTCTCACTACAAACAGCTACAACCTACAACAGCAACACTGCCTGAGAAACAAACTGATACAATAGTGGCAAAAATGCAATAGGAGCAACCAGTGGGGTTGTGATTGGATTTAAGACCGGCTCCATGAGACAGAATGCTTACTGGGCATTGCCAAAGTATCCAAGAGCCTGAGCCTAGGTAGTTCACAGACCATGTGGGGGAAACTACTATTATTCTGTTCAAGGAACATAGCAATAAGATAAATAACTCTTTTTTTTTTTTTTTTAAAAAGAAGATAACTCTTAATGACATATTGCCATCCCATAGAGCATCCTTATCAGACAGCCCCCATTCTTATAAAGAGTAGTTGCAAATCAAACAATAGCACCTTGTTTGCCTAGTGGACCAGTGCTACATCATCCCTTATACAGGCCACAGGCAATATCCTTTAGGAAATTTCTCCTGCCTAGTCAGCACTATAAAGATGGAGCTTTGTCTGTTTCAGTTACCATTTTCTCCTTGGAGAACAGGCACACCCAGTGGAAAGCAAAGGTTAGTGCTTCCACACTATGGTGGCATATGCTCGCTTGGGAGCGGGACACCCATTGGTTTTCACTGTGTCTTAGAGTTCCGGAGAAAGGCCACTGCCCCTGCTGCCATCGTAACATCTCTCTTTCTAGCCAACCTGAGCTTTAAGCCCCTGCCTGAGAGACTGTCTTCTTTGAGAAGTCACATAAGTCTCCTTTACTTAGGCAGAGTTTCCCTTCTGCCATGGTATCTGGACAAGCTCTCCTCACAGGTCACCAGTACGGTGGCCAATGGTGATGAGTAGTGGAGACAGTACCTATAAAGTCTTTAGTGGACTCCCCAGGCCCCTGGCACATCTTGCTTCATTATCAGTGATGTCAGGGCATCATGACATACGCTGCACACCGCATCTCTCATTTGAGTGGCTCAGTATCTGTGAACATATGGTCCTGACGAGGATGGGCTTCTTCCTGCAGTGATGCTGGAGGTTGACTGTGTATTCTCCACTTTGTGGATTACGAAACCAAGGCACAGAGAGGTCGGGTCAGTTAAATCTCACAGCTGGCCCAGTGGGCTGGTGCAGAATTTGAACTCTGAGCAGCTTCCTTTCCTCCATGCTTCAGGAGGGCCCTAAGAGAACATCATATCCAGCCTGCCTTTCACAGAAAAGGAGGACCTGAGGTGCCTAGAGGGTCTGGGTCTTGTCCAGCTCTAGGACTTGGTCAGGAGATAGGGTATCTTGGTTCAGAGGGAGGGCAAGGCAGGAAGTCTTCTCAGAGGTACTACTGCTGGGCTCCGGGTGTCTGTCGGACCCTGGACTAGGATTTTTTTTTTCCTGTTCTCACATCCCTAAATCCTCAAGACCACACATGTCTACTGTTTGCAGTTGACCTATATGGATCCTCCCAATAGACACTCAGGCCCTCTAGTGTGGGAGATGGAGAAGGTATGAAGAGATGCCATGGTCAACAGCCTGGCTTACAAGTTCATCCCAGAGATGGGTCCCAGCTTGAGATCTGGTCGACAGGCTTAGGGTGGCAGCTGAGCTCCTGGGACCCCGCTCTGCTCTTTCTTAGGACACTGAGTTGCCACAGGATCTAGAGAGGGACTTACAAATGGGGAGGTAAGACGCTGACTAGTTAGTCCCACAGTCTTGCCATGGGTGTAGTGTCTAAACCAGGGCAATCAATCCTTGCCCTGATTGTTCCAGAAGAAGGGCTTAAGAGTTCTGGGACTGGACTCTGGGTGCAGTAGGCCCTATGTATGGCCTTGGAGAAGGATTTGCTTGTATCTTTGCATTTTTCATCTGCCAAAAGGGTGTGGTAGTAGCATACTGTCATGGACTCTAAGGTCTTACAGTGCAAATGACCAGAGACAGTTACTGTGAGGTATGCAGCGATGTTTGGTATATAGCCTTCTGTATGAAGATACAGGGTACAGATGCTGGAATTTTTTTTTTTTTCCTCCTGAACTCTAGGTCTTTGGTCCTGAAGTTCCTCTGTCAAAGTAACTGTTTTCCTTCTCCTGCAAATCTAAAGAAGTGTCCCATTGTGCCTTAGCAACTGTTGCCATGCCGGCTTTCAGAAAACCAAATCCAGTTGGGTGCCACTTGAAGAGAGATGAATGAAGGGATAGCTGGTAGTGGCTAAGAACCCCAGACTTTAAGGTTTCGTTGCCTACATTTTAAATCGGGTCTTTCCCACTTTTTAGCTCTGTGACCTCAAGCGAATGTTTTGATCTCTCTCTCTCTCTCTCTCTCTCTCTCTCTCTCTCTCTCTCTCTCTCTCTGCCTCATATCTTCAGATGTGGATCAGGAGATAATTGTGTGGTCTTAGGAAAACATGGTACAACTGCAGAGGACGCAGAGGCTTGCCTCCCTGACATAGTAAGTGCTTGATAAGTGATTGTCACATCAGGGATGGCAGCCACAGGGGTGAAAATGTGCATTATACATATGTCATCTTGAGCTTTTGAGGGACTCAGAGCCCCTTAGGGGATCACCTTGCTTAATATATATATTAAACCTCAAAGTAAGGAAATGGTTTAAGAACAGATGAGATGCCTCCAGGTCGTACAAGCAGAGACAGGCTGGAACCCTGAACTGCTGTCTCCTTACCATGGCTGGCTCTACATAGCAGGGACTCCACTTTCTGGGATCCACTGTCTGGATACTTAGCTGGGTAAGCCCTGCCTGGCTGAGATGGATACTCCCCGACAGCTCTGCAGCCATATTTTTTTCCTTGTGATTGCCTGGCAGAACGCAGTCATTTACCAGAGGGAGAGAGGACACGTTAGAAACCAGGCCCTGAGCAGTTGCAGCAGCCGGCCCACGAGTCCCTCCCTGATGTTGCCATGGCAAACAGCCGTGGCAACGTGGCTGCTCGAGCCTTTATTTCTGGTCTCTGGCTCCTTGTGGGGAAATGTGGTACCTAGAACATGGAGAAGGACTCGGTTATGTGGCTCTTTGGCACTGAGGGTACCCCAGACTTCACACTGCTGGAGATCTCTGGTCACGGTATCTTCTGATGCAAAACTCTGCAGTCCACCCTGTAAGACCTGCAGAAACAGGCCTCCCGGGATGACCTTCAAGGTCCTCCAATGCCCAGCTAACACCTTCACTTGTCAACCAGGCTGTGTGACCTGCCGTGATAAGCAGAAAAGCACAGTATTCAGAATGCGATCTCTTGCTTTGGATGCTTCCAGATCAGCTTCATCTTCAACCCTGTCCTTCAGCAATAACGACGAGGAAGACGACAGATAACAACTACTGTCTAACCCTTCCGAGGGATTGTTTGCCCCTGTGATGAGTTCTACGCGTGTACAATCAATTAACCTCAGAGGAACCCCATGAAGCAGTCTCTACTAAGGCCCGTTTTACAACTGGGTAGACTGAGGCTGACATAGAGTTGCCCCGGTGGTGTTCTAGAATCCCTCTTCCCTGGTTGCTTCTAAGAGACACTGCCACGAGGGGTCTGACCCTCCTGATTGCCCTCATCTCCTCGTGTGTTCTTCAATACCCAGCTCAGATACCACCTGCTCTGATCCCCATGCTCAGAAGCGCCCTTTCTTCTGTGATTCCCACAACCTATTATACTTATAGTCCTTGGTTTTGCACTGTATTTTTGTCATCCTGAGAGTTTCCGTTTTGTGATTTGGTGCTAGGGGTGGAACCTAGGGCCTCATGCTTGCTTGCTAAGTAGCCACTAACACTGAGAGCTACACCCCACCCCCCCACGCGCTACCTCAAACATCCCACAGGAGGAGTCTGACGAACTAGGAAAGCTTTAACTGTCTAATCCACATGAGGAGTTTGGCTGGGTAAGCCTTAAGAGTCATCAAAGAGGTTTGTTAGTCACCATTATCATTTTTTTTTTGTTTGTTTGTTTTTAAGGGTAATCACAAGATAGCAACCACTTGGATTGCTTGATATGCAGGAGCCTAAGCTGGGACCTTCAGGGCCATTATCTTTTTCATCCCGTAGGTAGTAGCAGCCTGTAAGGTTAGTACTTTAATGCCTGAGAACAGGACTTAGGGAATTGCAGCCACTGCCCCTCTTGTTGGTGGGGCTGGGATAGGAAACTAGGTGTATCTGCTTCAAAGCTCTTGATCCTGACACATCTGCAGTGTGGCTAATCCAACTGGGCACAGAAAGCATTTGAATGGGGGTGGCTCCAGGTGTCTGAGCGGAACAGCGGCAGGGTCAGGAGAATAGACAAGAGGGGACTTGGACTGAGGAATGATTTGTATAGGAAAATTTGTCCTTCAGAGCCCATTGTGTGCCACGCTGTCCCGACTCTTGATCTTACCTTGAACTTGGTTAAATGCTAGAAGGTGGCCCTTCACCAGCTACAGCCTTTGTGCTCAGAGCTGTGCTGCAGTAAATGAGTGAGATCTACAGAGAGATTGCAATAGCCTCTGCAAGGGGCCAATGTCCTTGTCACCAAAGATATGCCTTATGCACAGAAGGCTCAAAGACAAGATCTTTGTGGAGTCTCTGGAGCTCTATCAGAACACACCTTCTGAGGGCATGTCCTTGTGGAGTGTTAAGCCCCTAGTAGGAATTCTTCCAATTACAGGGTATGGCTATGGTCCACCTGGGGACAAGCCCTGGGGGCTTCCAGATCCTCATAACCCAGGGAAGTGTCCCTATTCTCTGGGCAACACAGTAAGTTTGAAACCTGGTCGGGCCTACCTGAGCCCTTTTCTACCCTGCAAGCCTGCAGTGTATCATCCCCAAGGAAGGTGCATTCTGTCAGAGAAGCAAGGAAGAGCAAAGCCCTGTGAAAATAAAAAGTCTAGCCGGGCAGTGGTGGCAGTACACACCTTTAGTCCCAGCCCATAGGAGGCAGAGGCAAGCAGATCTCTGTGAGTTCAAGGCCAACCTGGTCTATAGAGTGAGTTCCAGGAGAACCAAGGCTATACAGAGAACCCTGTTGAACACAAAGGAAAAAAAAAAAAAAGTTTATCCAAACCAGTCAGAGTTTTAGGCTTCTTATAACTCCCTTTGTATGAATCTCTTGTTCTTCTGTGCCGCCAGATAGATAAGGTGCTAGATCAGTTGTCAACTTTTCTTTGAGAATTAATGCAGTCAGAAAATGAGCTATTGTCTCTCAGCTTTCCTAGGCTTCTGGGGATAATACAAAGAACACAGGCTATGCGCTAGGCAAGTACTAACTGCCTTCAAAACCTGGTGTAAACTTAGGAGCTTATGGACCTGGGTTAGTCTTAGCTTTGTGACTTTTAGCTGGGCGACCTAAGGTGTTAGATAGCAACTCTATTAACCTGCTCCCATACAAGAGTATAGTTGGGGTTTACCTTATAGGCTCAGGATCTCATCCGTGGCCGCCAGCCACCAGTGCACACCAGAGTCAGCTATGCAGTGAAGACATTCTAATTACGCATTGGCCCGCTGTGTTTATTGGCCTCAAGCTTCTGCATCGTTCTTTCTCTTTGTTTGCTTACATGTTTCTCTGTCTGTCCCTTTTTGTGTCTATCCCTATGTCTATCCTTTTTCTGCTATGTCTTAAAAAGTTCCCTCTGGTAATATCCTTACCCTCGTTCTAAAAGGCCAGATACTGTTTGTAGAGTGTCTGGCATTAACCCCGTAGGTTTCCTCCCTGTTCTGTCTTCCTGGCTTCTAATTGGAATGCTGGGCACCTAACCCTTCATTTAGAAATGACTGGGGGTAAGGAGCCACGGGGAGTGCCTGGTTGAAGCAGGTTGGCTTTCCTAGGTACCCTTGCTTCTTCTCCTTGCTTGTCATATTCCACTTTGTGGCTGGGGAAATGAGGCTGGTGCTGGAAGTGGGTTTCACCAGATGCTGCAGTCTAGCCGTTTTGTGCCTTCTGGGGCTGGAGAAGCGGCTCCACGTTGTTGCCATTAGAGGACCTGGGTTCGGTTTCCAGCACCCATATAGTGGCTCATAACGATCCATAATTCCAGTTCCAGGGAATCTGAAGCATGCTTCTGACCTCCACAGGTACCAGACGCGAACAAGGTGCATGGACATACATGTCGGTAAAACATACACATAAAAATAAGTTTAAAAAATCAAATCAAATCAAACAATCCTCAGATACCCTGCATCCGCTCTCCTCCATCATCAACCACATGCCCACATGTGGGACCACTCATGGAAGTGGATTATTTTAAGAGGTGAGTGTGTTGGAAAGGAGGAGCCAGAGGGGGTGCATGCCACCTGCAGACCCTCTGCCTGCGGTTCCTTTAATTGTCAAGATCCTTAAAGATAAGAGGGTATTGGTCATGGTTGCAGCCATACAGAAGTTTAGAGGAGCAAGGGACCAGAGTCTGTATCTGGTCCCCAGTGTACTGTCTTCTCAGCCCCCCCACCTCCCCATGCTGTTTTTGCCAGTAGGCATGATAGAACCCAAGTTAGGACTGTGCTGTGGTGGAGCCTTTGTGCCTGCTGTCCTCTCTACCTGAATGTTCTTCCCTGAAGTCTCTCTTGCCCCTAGGCTCCCAGGTTAACTTCTCAGACAGGCTGTCTCAGAGCCTATTCTCCTCCCTGTTGTCTACCCCAAGACCCAATCTTTTCTTTAAGGCACTTTAGGACACTCTGGTTTATTAATGTGTATCTTCTTTTTTAAACAAATCTTTACTCTTTCATGCATATGGGTGTTTTGTGTATGTTTGTCTGTCTACCACATGTGTGCCTGGTGCCCATAATGTCTAGAGGACATTGGACCCCCTGGAACTGGAGTTTCAAGGTGATGGTTCGTCACCATGTGGGTGCTGGGAATAGAACTTAGATCCTCTGGAAGAGCATCCAGTGCGAGTAACCACCGAGCCATCTCTCCAGCCCCAGTGTGCGCCTTCTCGATTGTCCGCTTCCCCTTTGGGCACAAGGGTCTACAGGGCTGATGTTTGCCAAAGCGGTGGCTGTGGCATCTTATGGACCTAGACTAAACCTTGACACATATTCCACATTTACTCAATCTATCTTCCTCCCTCCCTCCCTTCCTTCCTTCCTTCCTTCCTTCCTTCCTTCCTTCCTTCCTTCCTTCCTTCCTTCCTCCNTCCTTCCTTCCTTCCTTCCTTCCTTCCTTCCTTCCTTCCTTCCTTCCTTCTCTTTCTCCTTTCTTTCTTTTTCACTGTAGCAAAATACCGATACAATTTACTATCTTAGCTACTTGTTCAGTGTCCAGCTCAGTGACACTCAGTGCATTCATCATTTCGTGTAACCAGCCAGCCCATCTCTGTAGTTCTTTTTATCCTGTAAAACTGAAACTTTGTATCCATTAAACAGCAACCCTCTGACTGTTACTTTTCTTTTCTGTCTTCAGGATTTGGTTACTATATGTATCCTTTTGTTGGACCCATTGTTTCACTTACTACATCTTCCCCTCAAATGTTTACCCACATGGGTCAGAATTTGTCCTTTTTAAGGCAGAATAATATTCCATTGTATGGATGTGCCAATATTTTACCTCTCCATTCATTTGTCAGTTTGGATTGCTTCCTCGCTGTGCCTGTTATAAAGGACGGGGCCATGAGCATGGGTATAAAGATAGCAGCCTTGCAAATGTACTTTCAGTTCTTTTGGGTATACACAGAAATGGAACTGCTGGATCCTGTGTCAATTCTATTTTTAATTTTTGAGTAACCGCCACACTTTACACAGCAGCTGCACCACTTTCCATTCCCACTGACAGTGAGCAAGGCTTCCAGTTTTTCCGCATGCCGCCCCACTGTCCGTTTCCTGGGTTTCGATAGTAGCCATTCTAGCCAGTACCTCCCTGTAGTTTTGACTGTATTCCCCTCCTGATTCAGCATCTTTTGGAGTACTTATTGGTTATTCGAATATCTTCTATGGAGAAGTAGCTATTCAAGTCTTCGTTTGTATCTTAAAAGCGGGGTCTCTTGTAGCCCAGGCTTGATTCAAACCCACTATCTAGGCAAGGTTGACCTAGGACTCTTTTGGCTCCTCCTGTTTCTCCCTCCAAGTGTTAGGATGCTAAGTGTCGACCACAACGCCCAGCTTCTTTCTGGTCCTTTGCTCATGTTCGAATCAGATTGTTTGAAGGTCATCACGTTCACTTGACGGCTTTTAAAGTATTAATCCTGAGTTGGACCATGGTGGCTCAGGCCTCAATCCCAATAGGCTCTGTGAATTCCAGGTCAGCCTGGTCTATATAGTGAAACTGACTCAGACCAGAACCAAAACCAAAACCGAAATACTAACTCCTTATCAGGGATATAATTTGCAAGTATTTTTGACTTTTGGTGGGGGAAGCTTCCTTTTTTGCTCATGGAATTTTCATGACGATGCAGTTTATCCATTTCTTTTCTGCCCGTGGCACCGTGAAAAGAGATAATGGTTACTTCTAAATCCAGTGCCATGAAGCTTTTTGTCTCCTAGGCCTTTTGAAACTTTCAGCCTTACCTTGAGGAATTTGATTCATGTTGGGTTAATCTTTATGGCTGGGGTTAGATCTGGGAACTCCTTCATGCTTGTAATAGTTCTTTGAATGATTGAATGATTGACTCCCTCAAGCTATGCCAGTAGGCTGGGCAATACATACTTCACCTTTTTTCTTTTTCTTTCTTTTTTAACGGGAGGGCCTAGGTCTTAGGGTGAGGGTCCCACTGAGATATCCAGCTCCTTGATTGACTGATCAAGCCCTCAAGGCTCAGTAAGCAAGTGTGGCTAGAGCCCTGCCCCAGAATCACAGGTCACAGCAATATGCTTACTGTGCCCCAGTGCCCCAGTGACCTCAGGCCACTTTCTCCCCCGGGGGTTAGGCAACACCTTGCTATCCTATGGGTGTGGCCCCTGTACCTGCCCTGCAGCTTGGGCTTCCAGCCTGCTTTAGCACTTACTCTTTGTCCTAGTGGTGGAAAGAGAGGCTGCCTGGCTGGCTCAAGCTTCTTGGTCTATCCCTCAGCAGGAGTGTGGCAATGCCCCTCAATAGCTTGTGGCTGTGCCTTCTGTGCCTATATGTGGAAGGGTGGCTGTAGGCCAGAGGTCCCTCTCCTTAGAGTCAGAGTAGACCCATAGAAGTCTGACCCTGTTCTATGCTCAGACTGACTTCTGAAGCCTGGGGACAGAGGAGGGGGGGGAGGGTAGGCATGGGGGGGAAAGAGCAGGGAGGGGGCGGGGCACACCGTGGCTGTGCTGTAGCATGGGGTGAAGAGGCAATCAGGAGAGGGAGGAGAGGGCAAAGAGGAATCCACAAAGGAAGAAAGCGCTTCTGTGCTGAGATGATCTGTTGATAGAGTTTTAACAGTGTGGTTGCCAGGTAGCCAGACTAGCAAAGGAGCAAAGTAAGCCGATTCCTGGGAAGGAACCAAGCCTGGAATGGAGACTGGAACGGATTAAGGGCAGTCTAAGCAAGGCACCTCTAGGGTCTGCCATTTAGCTATCAAATACCTTCCAGGGTATGGCTTATCCTGCCTGGGTCTCAGTTTCCCCATCTGTGGCATGTTGTAACTTTATATATCTCAACTGAATTGCTTTGCATGGTGTTCGGGTGATATTACTGAAAAGGACATTTGCCAGTGACTTGCTAGTTTGGCAACAACCCGGTGACAGAAACCAGTAGATCTGCTATGGCGCCGTGGACACTTATTTCGTATTTCATTCTCTGTCCACTCCGTGGTCACTCTTGGTGTACCATAAGCTGGAGTTGCAGATTTGATCAAGCTACATTCTTTGCATTGGAATCTGCAGAAGGCCTTGAAGACGTGGCTCATGACGATGGTTGTGGAAGGAGAAGGTTGGCTGACATGGTGGGAGAAGCCTGCACCAGTGTGGCAGATATATGCCAAGTGACTGGGTGGCAGGCATGAGTGGAAGCTACGAGCTTTCTGAGGTTGGCCCTTGAGAACTCACGGCAGACAAGATGAATGCAATGTCTCCCAGAATCAGAAGTGTCTGGAGGAACCATGAGGAAAAATGGCAAGATCTCCAGCAAAAACGGCTAGCTGCAGGCTGCTCTGGAGTGGAAAGGCAGGCCTTGGGAAGGTTCCCAAGGGAAGGTGATTTCTGGATGACTCGGTTTTCCCAGGGCCACACAGCTGGACAGAATGAGTGTTGCTATCTGTGGTCTGCACAGCTCATCCCCAGGCCTTAGGGGGTAGAGGAAGCACGTGAGGATTTGCCGACAGGAAAGGCTAGGGTTCTCATCTTAGTTCTGACTGGAACTTGCTCAGGAGAGAAATAACTTCTCTCATGGCCTGGACACTCCGGGTTCCTTATGGACTGGTTAGGTGGAGTAAACCTACAATAAATGTAACAAGGATGATGGTTATTGCCATAGTAATTATTGTCCCTCTTTTAGTATTAGCCCCAGTAGCATATTGCTGGGAAATTCCATCTCACATCTAGAATATACATCCTTGTGAATGTTTCCATCTCCATGCACAGGAAAACCCAAGGCCCCAGGACGTGGAGATGACTTGCCCAGTAAGGACACTGGTGCCTGAACTTGGCAGGAATGTGTGACTCCTGACTCCCACCCCCAAATCTGCCTAATGAGAATGGATGATGTTTGAAAGAGGCCCGGTCCTGTCTGGGCCTTGTCTAGACTGAGTTCCCAGATTGTCTTGAATTCTCTTCTCAGGAGTGATTCCCAGTCTTTTTGAAGTTGCAACATCTACCTATTGTGCGATTTTGCAACAGTTGCAATGGAGATACTCCCCCCCAGAGAATGGTAACTTCCATAGGTTTCTCTTTTGGTTGTGAGTTAAGGCAAGGGGAAACAAGTCTTTAGAGATTGTTGTCCCTGCTTGGGGCTTAGAGTGTGGTGGAAGGAATGTGGTCTCTGAGAGTCTGGAGGGAACGTTCTTTGCTGTCTAACTTTGGCTCAATCTTGCCTCCTCTTGGGGCTGCTGTGTACCAGTTTCTCTTCTCTACCAGCTTGTTTCTCATTAGCTTCCTTGCCTGGAACTGTCTTAGACTCCGGAGTTAGGATTATCAATTGAGGGTGTTTCTTCTTTGGCAAATACTGCAGGCACCAAACCAGGAGATCAGACAGATCAGGAGAAGGTAGCTTTTTGGACACAGAAGGATCTAGGCCACAGTCTCATCTCAGGCGGGTGGTATGCATGTGCCACCCCCATACTCACTGGGTAAAGCCAGCTGCACATCCTTAACTCCCAAGATTGTTCCCCTTCCCTAGTGACAGGGGCTGACTTCTCTTTGAACTGTAAGTTGGAAGGTACGTGTCATGGGACCATGTGCTTTAAGAGAGTGGGTTGGCAGGAGGAGGAGAAGGCAGAGGAGGAACTCCAACCTAGAATCCTGTTCCCAACCTCCCCACTGAATTACGGAACACTGGGTAAGTCATTAAGGCAGGTGGCAAGATTGAGTGAAAATTGGAAACTTTGGGTCAATTTTTTTTTTTTTTTTTTTTTTTAGAAAGAACAAATTATGATCTTTTGCTGACTGTGTGTGTGTGTGTGTGTGTGTGTGTGTGTGTGTGTGTGTATAGAGCTCCCCTGTACTATTTTGTCTATCTTAAGTCTTCTTTATAAAGCCCACAAATAAACCGCTTATAGCTTTGGGATCTGGTTTGACAAAAAAAGTGTTTTAATAAGGGAAGCAATACAGGGATTCCTGGATATCCTAGGGTCAATCAATCTGACTCCGGGTGGCCTCTGAGCCTTCAGATGGTCATTCTTGGATGATGGCTTGGGGTGTGTCTCACACAAGAGTTGCAGCTGTCGGCATGAGGTCTGCAATTATTTAAAGAAAGCTCACATCAAGTGGAAAAAGAGTGACCATGGTTACCATACCATGTGGCCAGTAAGCAATTCAACACCGGAGTCACCCAATTCCCTCTGAGCCTCCTCAGCTGCCGGCTCGGATAGTGAAGCCAGTGGATTAGGTGACCAAGGAATGATAGACAGGACCAAGTGTGCACAGGGAAGGCCCTTAAGCCTAGAAAACTGGATTTGCCTATGCCTAGGGAGAGTGTTGGGTTTGGAGTCTCACAAACCAACTCAATGTGAAGCCATCTTGTCAAGTAAAAGGGGAGCTAAAGTTGACAAGTCCAAAGAGTGACAATGTTGTAGTGCAAAAACTCAGACATGAGTATCATTGGGCTGTGTAGTTTATCATTGACTCCAAGATATCTTAGAGACATGGTTTCTTTCCTTAGATTCCTTTAATTAGTTAATTTATTTATTAAGGGGGTGGTCCTGCAATGTTGCCTAGACTTGCTTGGGCCTCTCTCGCTCCTGATTTTCCTGCCTTAGTCTTCCTGAGTGTTGCACCATACCACACTCCTTTAAAAATTTTATATACTCTTAAAATTTTATATTTTGATTGTCTTGTTTAACAAGTATTATATATGTTTAAACTGCTATTTAAAAACATGTTTTAAAGTAGTATTTTAAAAGTTTTCAGCACTAGGGACTGAGTTAGGTGTGTGTGTGGCCAATTATTCAGTCCCACAGTTTCTTCTCCTTACTAGGGAACTACTCTTGGTATTTAAATTTCTCTCAGATGAATATGTGATTCTCTTTTCCATTTTTATGTAAGGTTTAGTATGTGTATGCAAGGAGTTGCATATTTAAAGCAAGTCTTCTACTACCAAGCTTCACCCTTCCCCACTAAATTTTGTTTGTGTATATATGTGTATATATTTTGTTTATTTGTCTTTCAAGACTGGGTTTCTTTATGTAGGTTTGTCTGTCCTAAGACTTGTTCTGTAGATCAGAGCTGTCTTCGAACTCACAGAGATCCGCCTACCTCTGCCTCCTGCGTGCTGGGATTAAAGGCATATGCCACCACTGCTCAGGAATTTTTTTTTTCTTGTTAAATAGCAGTAGATGTAGTCAGGCACGGTGGCACACATTTTTAATCCCAGCACTCGGAAGGCAGAGGCAAGCAGATCTCTTGAGTTCGAAGCCAGTCTGATCTACAGAGTTCCAGGACAGCCAGGGCTGCTATCCCATCTCAAAAGGATGTTGTGATAATGCGCATGTGCAAGGCGGTTGTGAGTTCAAGGGCAGCTTGGATAATATACTAAGACTCAGCCTTGAAAATACACACATCAACTTTTGAAATACGTACATACATAAAATAAAAAAGATGATAGTTGTTAATTTATTGAGAATGAAAATTGGCAAAAAATGAAAGGGAAAAAAAAAAGATCTGTCACAAGCAGTGCTTTAAAAATATTCACACAAATAAAAGTCCCATTATAGGTTCCACATTTGCCAGCTTCTGTCCTTGGACACACACCCTTGGCCTTGCCTTACTGACTACATTTATGGGCTGACTTCTGCCTATGACCTTGAGAGGGAAAGTCACAGTTTTAACTGTAGTTTACCGTGTGACCGACAGATCCTCCGTCTCCTATTCTAATACAGGGGGACAGCTCATCTGTGGATAGGAGTATCCACAATGGATCTGAGAGGCCAGTCTAAACCACCTTCTCACAGGCTGGACATGAGGCTCTGTGGCCAGCCTCAGCAGTGGGCAGTTCCTGGGGCCCCCATCCCACATGTTTTAACTCAGTATTGGTCATCTCCAAGTGTCTCCCAGGGCTTTTCTGTCAGGTTTTAGTCACCCTCAAGCATCTTTAGTCCACCTTGCACCCTTGTGCATTTGTTAAGATGGACAGAGCAGGATGAACACCCTCACTGGCACGAGAGAGATTTGCACCCCGAGCTTCCTAACTTAGAATCTGTTACTCACCTAGACCCATGGAAGTGCTAACTGATCCATCTTGTGATTCAGGCTGCAACTGGAGCAGCCCCAAGGGGAAGCTGCTGGGGAGGGCCAGGAGAAGCAGGCCCCTCCCCCAGAAGCCTCCAGCTGCCTGGTGAGCTGACTTCCACACTGGTTTCATGATGCATCGTGGTTCCATGAGGAAGAAAGAAATAGACGTGTGTGTGTGTGTGTGTGTGTGTGTGTGTGTGTGTGTGTGAATTGTGTGTATGAGTGTGTGTGAGTGTGTATGTGAATGTGTGTGTGAGTGTGTATATGAGAGTGTGTGAGTATATGTGTGTAAATGTGTGTGTATGTGTGTGAGTGTGTGTGTGTGGTGAGTGTGTGTGAATGAAAGTCTGTGTGTGAGTGAGTGTGTGTGTTCAGTCTAATAAAGGGCTTGGTATAAAAATTATAAAAGTTATAAATGGGAGCCATCCTGTGTTCCTATTGTGTTTTTGTCCCCAGGGCAATTTTCACCAATTTCTGATATGTCCTTCCAGAAGTGAGCAGACAATGGCTGTAGGTTTTCTGACTTCCTGCCTTCTTCCCCCCCCCCGCCCCCACCCCATCCCTGCCACCCTCTTTTTGGCACAAGCAGTACCAAACTAAGAACATTGTTGTGTAACTTGCTCCCCCCCCCCCACACACACACACTTAATAGTTTTTGAAAAATCCTTTCATGTCAGTGTGCAAAGATTGACTTCCTGTTTTGGCTTGAGCTGAGCCTTAATTGTCTTTTGGGTATTCCTGCTGTAGTGTGGCTGGCTTCAATATCTCTGCGTAACTGTCATTCTGTACACGCATTAGAATGTGCACAGCTCAGTACCTTGAAGGGAACTGCTGGGGTGAAGGGTGCCTGCACTGTACACTTGGAGAATATTGACGCTTTCTTCACTAAATTCTGTCGGTTTGTTTGCCTAGAAACGAAGGGAAAGTCCCTGTTTCCTGGTGCCTTCAACAACATGTGACGCTATTAAACCTTTAAAAAATATTTATTTTTAATAATATGTTAGAATAGAATAATATGATTAGTAATTAAATAATCACAGTTTATGTGGTGTGTGTGTGCATGCGTATGTGTCTGCGTGTGCGCACGTGCACATGCGCTCATGCTATGGCACGTCCTTAAAGGTCAGAGGGCAATTTTGTGGGGCCAGTTTTCTTTCTGCTTTTACAGAGGTTCTGGGCTGGGTCCTCAGGCTTATGGATAAGTGCTTGCATCCTGGTTTGTGTGGCTCCTGGCTTTGTTTACCCTGTGCTGTCTCACTGGCTTATGAGGCCAGTGTTTCACTGACCCAAACAGATATTTATCTGTCTGATGTCTTTTAGGGATTCAATTAGGGACCCCAGTCCTTCTCACACGATCAGGGCTTACCTGTCTTGTTTTTTTGGTGGCCTACCTGTCGGGTTGCCGGTTCTTCTTATTGATCAGTGTGAGTGAGCTTGTTATTATCCCCATTTCCTGGCAGGATCTGGGGGCCCTTCTTGTGCTCCCGCTTCCTCCAGCAGCTTGGATTGAAGGAGAAGGACCCCTGTGCTAGCTCTAGGGTACCCAGCTTGCTTCTGCCACCTGGGTGCTATACGGGTGTGCCTACGTCACTGTTCCCTGATGTGTTTGTGAGGGTGTTGGTTCTGCAGTAGCCATGTTGGGATCATCAATGTAAAAGTATTTTTTACAAGCATTAGGTTAGGAACTGTTGCTTGGTTTCAAATTAAGTGGTAAGATTTTAGACCCAAGAGCTCAATGGTGTTAGGTTAAACAGATAAACTAGGACCTTCCTTCTGCAACTGCATGTAAGGCTGGGTCTGAGAGGTGCCTATTCACCTCACCTGGGCTGGCTTGTACCTGGGAACCACGACAATGTGCACACGACAATGTGCAACTTCTTAAGAACGCCTCGACCTACATCAGAAATCTCTCCCCTCCATAGAGGCATTTCGCTTGGGGCTGCGCTCTCATAGCTGACATTTTTTTTTTTTTAAGTGGAATTCCTTCTCTGCTGTTAGCTGCTTCCTTAGACAGGAGATGGCTCACTCATTGCTTTCTCTGTGTGGCTTTCTCACACAGGTCTGTAGAGAGGGCCAGCAGCAGAGGCCGTCTGGCTTTGGACGGGCTCTTGGTAAGGTGATCTAGGTTTGAGGCCTTGGTCAGCTTTCCTGTGCTGTCTGGGTATCCTTGGGTACAATCCCTGTCCTCTCAGGCAAGAATGGAAATCTTGCCTGTTTAAAGATCTGTCACTGGGTGTGGCGGCTCATGCCTATGATCATGGCACTTGGGGTAGACATGGGAGGTGAGGCAGGAGGACTGTCCTCAATTAAGGCCAACCTTGGCTACATAGCGTTCTGGTGCAGTGTGAGATATATTAGAGACTCTATTGCAAACAAACACAAAATCAGTAGGCTTTGAGTAGAACAGTACAACATTACTTAGGAGGCACCTATGAATATATTATTTAAATATTCCTCACTGAAATGCTAGTTAATAGAGAGGCCTTGGGGACCAGTGTCCATCCTGATACAGAGTCTGTTGTGTCACTCCTACAAGCTGTAGGACACATCCTGAGGAAGTTTGGGGTGATTTCCTACTCTATAGACTACAGATTCCTTCCTGTGAGCTGTTCTTTTTCTATAACCCTAGGAAACCCCACATCTGGCTTTCTTCCTGCCTTCAAGGGTGGGGGGATGGTGGTGGTGGTTACCTGGCTGGACAGAGCAGAAGCCACTTCAAGCCACTTCCTGGAATAGGCTGTCTGGTGGCTTGTTCCCTACTCTGTGGAACACAGTAGGTCTGGCTTTTGGAACACTGGTCTTGAGTTTCTCTAGCTTATAAATTGTTCTGCCAAAGGACTCCCCTTCTCCACCAACCTAGCCCATGTTTAGTGCCTATTTTCTTTGTGCCAACCAATGGCCTTGGGCCTGAAAATCCAGCTATGAACCTAAACTTGGACTGTCCAGGAAAGCAGAAAGTCAGAGAGGATTTCAGAGAATGACAAGCCTGAAAAATAAAAACAAAAAAACAAACAAAAAAAGTCTTTTTTTTCCAGGGTGTTTCTTCAACAAGGGGTGTGTCTGCAGCAGAGAGGGTGATCCAAGCCACTCTTACAAGATGCTCTTCTGAAAGGGTGCTTATCCAAAGGCTGAAAAGTCAAAGAGTTAGCAAGCCTTTTGGGAAAAGTGTCCCCAGCCTTGTCCTTACTCTCTAAACACACACACACACATACACACACACACACACACACACACACACAAACAAACATACAAATATACTCAACGTATATACATTCAACACACATACTCAGATTCACATACACACATACATACACACACAAAACACACACATACACACACAAAACACATACACACACACACCTGGCTAGAGCCAGATTCACTGTAGTTTCTGCAAGGCCTCACTGCCAGGGTAGCAGCTGTAGTGGAGTGTGTAGATCAATGCACTTTAGGCCGTGGCTAGAGTTACAGATTCTACTAAAGTAAGGACATTTTACATCCTCTCTAAGTTGCAGAATCGTGGTTTTCTGAATTTAGTAACCCTGGCAGACTGTCCTGATGGGGACGAAGTCTTCCTCACTGGCCTTCCATCTAATGGTGTCAGCATCCACAGCTACCGTTGACACAAAGTCAATTTCCACTTCTGGATCTCCTATTTAACGCCCGGCTGCTCGGAGAGCTACAGAGAATGGAGGTCGGAGGGGCTAATTGGGTTGCTTAATAAACGGCCGCTTCTAGGACTGGAATAGCCAGGCCTTGGGCAGGTTCAAGGCGCAGGGAAACCAGCATGGCCAGACCAAGGAGCTAGGCTTTCGGGTGGGAGCAGAACCTGGGCTGGAGTCCTAATTAAAGGAGGTCACCACCATCCTGGGGACCAAGAGCCGCTGTTCTGGGAGGGAAGCCTGGTCCCACTGTAAGTGGGCAGCTTGGGGTATTTCCTGGCTTGGGTTAGTCTCTCCTGCTCACAGCCTGGTAGTACTATACTCCTCCTGTTTTCTCTTTAACCATGACCTTTGGCAGCTGATGCCACACGTGTGGTCAGTGCTACCACATGTCTGTGATTGTATGATGACCACGTGAGAGTATAGTTCACAGAGTTAAGGCTAGAGTTCATCCAGTCAAACTGGGGTGCATGCTGGCTAGGTGGTGAGTAGCTAGCTTTGAACAGGTTTATCCATTCACCATCCACCCACCGGTTCAGACAGAGTCAGCTGTACACTTTCCTTTGTTTATTTAACAAGTATCTACTGACTGGTTCTGAGTAGAGCTGTATGTTTTCCTGTGGAGGACAGACTGTTCCTGCAAACTTAGAACATAGTGCTCTTGGGGAGGAGGGCAATAAAGCCTTGTGAATGGCGAACTTGCTAGAAGTATTAGGACTTTGTCACTACCACCATACACAGCAGTCCCTGTTAGGAGATGTGTCCTCACAGATGTGTCCCGAAGCAAGCTATGGCCAGGATGCACATGGACCTTCCACGTGGACCTCTTTGGGAAACAGCATTTAGGTCATATTTCCCAGGAGTAAATTACCAAGGGGTTGAAGATGATTTAGGCATTCTAGAACCTTCCTTCCAGGCTCTGTAGTATGCTGTATTACTATTCTTTTGTTGTCTATTGCTTTATATTGACTTCAACAAATACTTATAATTGTCTGTGTTATATATATTGGAAGATGTAGTGTCTTAGTTATTTTTTCTATTGCTGTGCCAAAATGCCCTGTCAAAATAGCTTAAGGGAGAAAGATTTGTTTTGACCCACAATCTGAGGTTACAGTCCATCACCGTGGGGGAAGCTAAAGAAGCAGGAGCTTAAAGCAGCTGGTCACATTGTATCCAAGTCACTGAGCAGAGATTAATGGGTGCAGGCTTGTGCTCAGCCCACTTTCCCATTTTTATGCACGCTAGGATTCTAGCACAGGGAATGGTGCCACCCACGGTAGGTGAGTCTTCTCATTTCAATGAACTTGATCAAGTTAATCCCCCATAAGGCATGCCTAGAGAGACCTATCTCCTAGGTGATACTAAGCTCATCAAATTGGACAGTTGCTAGTAACTGTCACATGTAGTTAAAGAATTGACCATCAGGGCTGGTGAGATGGCTCAGTGGGTAAGAGCACCCGACTGCTCTTCCGAAGGTCTGGAGTTCAAATCCCAGCAACCACATGGTGGCTCATAACCATCTGTAACAAGATCTGACTCCCTCTTCTGGAGTGTCTGAAGACAGCTACAGTGTACTTACATATAATAAATAAATAAATCTTTAAAAAAAAACAAAACAAAACAAACAAAAAAAAAGAATTGACCATCAGTTTTATGTATTCACAATGTAAGGCTTCATGAATCTCTTTTCCTGCTTTCTTTTTCTTTAATTTTTTTTTCCTTTTTGTTATCTTAGCATATTTCCCAGAGGGTCTCTAGGCTGGCTTCACACTTTGTAGCTGAGAGGTGACCTTGACCTCTCGTCTATGTTTTTCAAGTGTCTTACTTTGTTTTGTTTTGTTTTTTATTGTTGTTGTTCTTGTTTTTCATTGTTGTTTTTTGTTTTTTAAATTAAAGTAATACCTAGTTTACATTTTTCTTACAAAGAAATTAGATCTTTATTGAAGAAAATTAAGGAAGTTGAGATAGACTTTTCCGAAGGAAGCCTACCCCCTCCCCAGTCATTTTGCTATTAAGCATCACTCCAAGCACATTTTTCCTTCCCACATCCGTCTTCCTCTGGAAAACTATCTACTCATATTGGCTTTGTGACGTCCTTGCCACTTAGCACTGTGTCTGTGGGATACTCTGGCCTTACTTGGTCCCCAGTCCTCACTATGGCTTAGAGGAGCTCACTGTGGTCTTACAGGTTTAAATTCACCATGTTGACGATGATAGGGACAGGGGGAGAAGTACTTCATGACCAGGCTTGAGGTTTTGCTCTGTGAACTGCTTATCTTTCATTCCTGACCCCTGGTTCTTGTCTGTCTCGTTAGTCTATGCCACTGGGAGGTAACTGTCCTCCTGTGAGAGCACCGAGTCAGCACTGGACCCGATGTAGTGGCCACGAAGGAACAGGAGGAGGGCGGGGGACAGGGATACTGCCATTTCCTGTTCAGAGGCCAAGTTGCCTCCCTGTGGGGCTATGGAACAGCACACAAATGAAGGTTGGGTACTGCAAAGTTAGTGTACTGCAAAGACACCCTCGTTGTTCTCACCACCCAGAGGAAGTGAGGATTTTGTTAAGAATGGCCCCTCAAGGGGCTGGAGAGATAGCTCAGAGGTTAAGAGCATTGACTGCTCTTCTGAAGGCCCTGAGTTCAAATCCTAGCAACCACTTGGTGGCTCACAACCACCCATAATGAGATCCAATGCCCTCTACTGATGTGTCTGAAGACAGCTACAGTGTACTTACGTATAATATTTAATAAATCTTTGGGCTGGAGCGAGCAGAGGTCCTGAGTTCAATTCCTAGCAACCACATGATGGCTCACAACCATTTGTACAACTACCCTGTGTACTCAAATATACATAAAATAAGTAAATCTTTTTTTTTTAAAAGAATGCTCCCTCAACCCTGTCATCATTAGACATTTTTTCTAGCTATTCCTTAGAGCTGAGGAGGAACCTACTTGACTCTAGTCCTCCAACTGGGGTTCCCCTGTACCTGGTTATTGAGGTTCAGTGAGGTCAGACCATGCAGACAGCCTGTTAGTGGCAGCGCTAGGTTACAGAGTGAGGCTTTTTCACTGTGAGTGTGCGTTGTGTGCAAAGAGCTCTGCAGGTGGATGCAACCATGGAAACAGAGGGAGATGACACCGTGCTGTGAGGAGATACTTCAAGGCTGTCCACACGCTCACTTCTTCAGCCCTCAGGAAGGCCTGCACTCAGTCCCTGTAGCTGAGGGCAAGATGACCACTTGGACTTGCAGACAACACTGTTAGAGTTTGAGGCTGTCTGGTCCAGCAGGTCCAGTGGTCTGCAAGAGTGGCGGAAACTTAGCACGTATTCTTCTACTAACAGTTTCCCGTACCCGCCACACAAGTAAGGTCTGTGTAAGGCTCCGGGGCAGAGGAGGAGGGGGAGTTGTTTGTTTGTTTTGTTTGTAGGGATGGGGTGTGGTGGGGCTCATGCGTGCACGTTATGATGCGCATGTGGAGGTCAGAAGACAATTTGTGGGAGTTGTCTCTCTTCTGCTGTTGTCTGTTCCGGGGATTGAACTCAGGTCCTCAGGCTTGGTGGCAAGGGCCTTTATTCGTAGAGCCATCCTGTTCATTCTGGTACTAACAACCCAAACTGTGGAAAGTTAAGGTCTGTGAAATGATTTGATACATATACATACTTTGAGATGATCATGATCCAGATAATTAATATAGCCTCATCAATGCAGTTGTGTGTGTATGTGTGTAGGTGTGTGTGTGTGTATGTGTATATATATATATATATATATATATATATATATATATATATATATATATATTCTACTCTTGAAGAATACAATACTGTGTTTATTATAATCACATTATGTGCTTTATAACTTAGTCCTCCTACCTAACTGAACCTGTGTCCTCTATCCAGTCCCTCCCTACTTCTTCGTCCCTGAACCCTGGTACAACTAACTGGCTTCTCTCTGCTTCTCCCATGTCTGGATTTATAGCTAACAGAAGTGAAAGCAGGACCCTAGAGGTAGCTGCACCCCTGTGGAACTACACCGCCCTTACAGTAGCCAAGTTAGATGAAGAACCTGCAAAATAGACGCACAAGGAAAACACGATGTACACAAAGATGGAATACTCTTCAGCCATAAAGAATGAAATTCTGTCACTTACAACGGAATGTGGTGTTGCTGGCGATCACCATGATGGTGACATAAGCCAGAGGCAGGCACAGGCTACGTGATCTCTCTTACTTGAACGGCCTGTGACATTAAGTTGACAGACTGTGGGTCTGTCTTCAGTCTTCTCATCTATAACCTAGAAGCCTGTGAGAGACCACGTGACAAAGGAATTCTCAGGTTTTCGTCTGGATTTCTGCCAGACCAGTGCTGGCCCTGCCTGCCATCTAGAAGCCTGAGCTACTCCCTGGCCTCCTCTCTGACTGGATGGTCCTCCCTGAGAGTTCATGGACTTGAGGGAAGGGGTATGAGGCACAAGGGAGTGACAGCAGAGAGATAGGGCAGCGGGCTCACAGAGCCAGTGATGGTTCTGGGTGGGCTGGCCACCACCTTCCCAGGCCTAGCCTTCTCTTTGTCCTGAGGGGTAATTCCAAGACCAAAGAATGGAAAATAGAACCCGTTACCTAACATCCTTTAGGGTGGACTCTGCTTATCCACCTGCCGATTGCTGTGTGTGCCGCCCCTGTCTGAAAGTAAGTAGGTCATTGGTGACTATATGGCAGTCTGTGTGTGGAACTAAATCCAGCTCCCGTCCTTTGCTTCTCTGGGTGGCAGTGACGTATTCTGGAGAGGTACACTGTTGTCCTCTGTACACTTCCTGGTCCTTTTCCTCTCCTGGTCCTGTCGGTCCCATTATGGAATCCTGAATGACAGCCTTCTGTGGGCCTAAGTCCCTGGGTGAATTTCATCTCTTAAAAATCTGTGTTCATTTTGACTCTTCCATTGAGGGAAAGGCGCAGGCCAATGGTAGGCGTGCCCTCCTCTTGCTGTCTGGATTTTGGTGAGGCAGGGTGCAGTTCGGGGAAAGGGAGGTGTTTTAAGCCCCTCTTGGAGATCTGCCCTGCTCTGTGTGGGTGCGGCTGAGTGGAATGTAAGAGATGGGATTGCTGGAAGGGCCTTCTGAGACCAGTGTTTTACCTCAGCTTAGTTATGATCCCCTGAGGGGAGATTCTGAGATATGTGGGGCCCACATGGAGGTATGGCAACATTAGAAAGGTTGTGTGGGCTTTCTCGGACCCTAAAAGCCATGCTCAGGTCTAAAGTAAGGGCTACTGTTTCTTCCTTCACACACAGACAAACTGAGCCCTGGAAACAGTCTGTGTTCATAGTCACTGATGGGTGGGCAGCTGGGGCCTCAGAGCAGCAGAGAGGAAGGCTCTAGACCCTGCCCCATGACTGTGGGCCAACAGCCCCATACAGGAGCCTGAGGTGGGCTGAGAGACTCTAAAGACATGAATTAATGGTGGAGGTATGCAACGGGGATGGCAGGAGCTTTGGCTAGCTAAGTTCTGAGACCTAGGGATACCCGGGATGGGGTTGAAAGACTTCAGGTATTCTACTGCTTTGGTACATGACAGAAGGGGAAACTGAGGCCCAGCCAGGTCAGGTGACTGGAATCAGGTCAGTACAAGTAGATGGCTTTAATCAAAGGCTCAGTGTGTGTTCCAACAAGAATGCTTGCTATTTGGAGTGGAAGGGACTTAGTTTGTTTTGATATTAAATGTTTATTTTTACGTTCGTGGGAGAATATACTGCTAGAAACATTTAATTTATTGTCTAAGAGGGAAAATGAACAAAAGGCATGTTTTAAAGGTCTTTTAAAAAATTAGTTAATGTAGTATGTATAGCCACATACTACAGCATGTATGGAGGTCAGAGGACAACTTGCAGGAACTAGCTCAAAGTCCTGGGATTGGTGGCTGGCACCATTATACACATACATGTATCCCAATAAATAATTTTTTTTTAAAGGCCTATCTGGATGTATGATAAATTTGGCCCTGGCTGGTCCCCGAGTCCCCATGGGAGCTTTCCCTCGGGCAGAGGACAACTCATACACTCTTGTTCCCTGTCCCCTTCCTGGAGGGGGCCTCTTCCCAGGAACAGGGCAGAGAAGGAGGAGCCCAGGGAGTGACGTCACTTTCCAGAGACGTCTTTCCGCTGGGACTTCGCTCAGACTCCAGCGTGAGTAGAGTAACATCTCCAACCAAAGTCCAAACTGGTGGGACGGGCTTCAGCTGTAGGCTGCTCCTAGCTACGAGACTGAGAAAATGGAGCAGACTGTGCTCTGTCCCCTGCTGGTCTGTACCAGATGGTGGCTGCGTGGAGCCTGCCCTGTGATGAGCCAGGACTCAGGGGTCCTAGGGTGGCTCTATCCACCCTCCCCTCCAGAACCTTCAGATCCTTATTTCCAAAATAGGGGAAATACAGCCTAGCCTCTTGCGATTAGCTTTAGAACTGAGTTTAAATGTGTCGATGTATTTAGAGCCCCTGACAATACCTTGCACATACTCGGTTTATTTAAAGCTACTATTTTAATAGAGCTCTGTAAGCGTGTGACTCCTTACAGAAGTTCCTGAGTTCTGTGTGACATAGCAGAGGTGGTAAGTCTAAGTCTGTGCAAAGTTTTGTCTTCACTTTGACGGGCCTCCAAGCAGTCTGCCACCTGGTGGCAGTTTACCCAAATTGCAAGTTCAGTGTTTTGTTTTGTTTTTGTTTTTGTTTTTGTTGTTGTTTGTTTCATAATAAGGCAGGTTCTCTCTCATTATGTAGATCAGACTGACCTTGAACTGAACTGACACCATCTGCCTGTCTCTACCTCCTAAGATGGGATTAAAGTCTGGTTAATTTTGTTTTGTTTTTTCCAAGTCTTTTTTTGTTTGTTTGTTTTTGTTTTTGTTTTTTTTCGAGACAGGGTTTCACTGTATAGCTCTGGCTGTCCTGGAACTCACTCTGTAGACCAGGCTGGCCTTGAACTCAGAAATCCGCCTGCCTCTGCCTCCCGAGTGCTGGGATTAAAGTCTGGTTAATTTTGTTTTGTTTTTTTCCAAGTCTTAACCTCACGATGATGATGAGGGTGGTGGTGGTGGTGGTCATTATTGTTATTTGCTAAGATGAGATAGCCTGAAATAAGGAATCAGTCAGAAAATTTTAAAATGTGGTTATGGAGTAACCAGGAAAGACAGGCTGAGTCCCAGAATTCCAGGCCTGGTGGGGCTTTAATGATCAATCATCCATAAATTCAAAGTTATCACCGATTAGGCATTTTCTGTAAGCCCGACAATTTGATGAACACATTGAGTCTGTTCTTTGTAAGCCACTTTATGAGGCATGTACACATCACTAGTGTTACATTTTAAGAAGAGAAATAACTTGAACAACCTTTCTGATGATACGTGGCTTGGAGGTTGACACAGCAGGAACTTGGGCCAGACAGTATGATTTAACTTTTTAGTAAATAAGTAAGAAACCGGTCACCAAGGCCAGGCCAAAAATCTGTCCTGTCCCAGGTCCCCAGAGGGTTCAATGGGCTATGCTCTTGGTCGCCGCTACCAGAGCTAGGTTTGTGCCCTATGAGCCCTGAGTGTGTCTGTTACTGAGCCCAGGGTTTAGTTGTGGCATCCATATGATTTCTTGCATCCCCCCCAAATCTGGGATGCTAGAATTGCCTCTTCCCAGGCAGTGGGCAAGATTTATTTTCATTTTCTTGAGTCTCTCTGAGGAAATGCTCAGGGATCTGGCTTGTGCTCAGAGAGCCTGGGTCTGGATATTCCAGGGGGCAGTGGGAGTGGAAACGGAACTGGTGACTTCCTTTCCTGCCCCTTTGGCTGGTGGTACTGGCCTGATTGACTATCGTGAGAGGACGACCCGGTCCTCCGAGTGAGGAGAGAGCAGTCTTCACAACTCCCAGGCCCCTGGCAAGGCTGTCCTCCAATGCCAAGGGCGGAAGTTTGTCTTGTACTGGAGAACAACCGCCCTCTTTCTGAAAAGCTGGCCATCCCAGTCTACTTCTCACACTAGCTCCGTTGGAGGGACGGGTGTGGGGTGGGAGATGAGCTCTGGGATCTTGGGGGTGGGGTAGCATTGTGCAGGCAGGTCCGGTACCCCACACGTGGGTTCCTCCGTCTCTGGTCACGTCCACAGCTTTGTCAGATGTCGTGTGGGCGAGGCAGGCTAAAAGACTCCACGATTATAAGATGATTGTTTAGGAGTGGTGGATTATTTGGGACTCCCAGGGGGAAGTCTTCCTGGTGTTTCTTCCGGGTCTGAGGAGATACCAGAGGCATCTGAGGAGTGGCAAGATGTCCTTATATGCTCGCAGGCCTGGGTCTAGTCATGATAGTGTTGTGTTTCAAATTAAAGAATACTAGAAGTCTAGAACCCGCTCACATCATGAATTTTTTTCAGCTTTCTCTTGGCCCATCTTTGCTTCCCATACAAGAAAGCCTCTACTCCAACCCCAATGGGCCTCTGCGTGCTGCCAGGACTCTTCGTCTTTGCTGCCCCAGGAGGTTGTTATCGCATTGCCTTGGGCACATCACTCTTCAGGGTCTCCCTCCAGGGAGCTGTAGTGACTCTTGCCTCTCTTGGGCCTTTCTCCCTAGTTGAAGGCTCTGGCTACTTTCTCCTGCTTGCTGGGACGTCATATCCTCATTTACCCAGTGAGCCCGGGGTTGTATTAGCTTTCTGATGCAGCTGTAGTAAAGCCATCACTAACTTAGTGACTGGTGATGTAGCTCGGTGGTAAGCCCCTCCCCTACCTAGCATGCTTGAGACGGCGGGGGGTTGGAGGTGAGGGTTAAGGAGAGATTGACATGTTACCCAATGAGTAGATTTGTGGCCTCGAACGAAGGTCACCTCTGAGACTCCATTTCTTTGTTTGTTAAATGGGAACACTAAGACTCTTGGCAGGACTCAGCGAGGGTCCATGGAAAGGGCTGCACCAGAAGTGAGGAGGTTCTGAAGGTTTGAAGGTCTGTCACCTCCGTCTCCAAAGTTTATCTTCTAGAATCCTGACAGCATTGGGTGGTGGTTTTGTGGAGCCAAGGCCGAGCAGGATCCTGGGCCCTCTATCCTGTGTGTGTTCCTCAGTGAACACACCTTGCTGGGGATATTTCCAGCAGGGCCAATTTCTGCCACCCACCTGACACCACTCTTTCAGCACCTCGGCTTCACAGTCTCATGACAATCCCTAGGCAGTCCTATAAACTGGGTGCTATATTGCAGAATCACACACAAGGCCATGGTTGTTCTGCTCAGATCAGTCTGCTAAGGCCATTGTGTGATAAGGGTAGACCTTATATGGCATGGAGTGTGGAGTGGACAGCCAGACTAGACAGGTCATGTAGCTTACTCACTATACTTGGAGGGAGCAGAGGTACCAAAGGAGAGGCCAGCCTCTGATAAAGCAACTCTAAGAGCACGCAGTAGGTATTGGATCAGGCTTGGTTTTCACAGCTTTGGTGGCGAAAGTCCCTACTGTGAGCTCACTGGGCTGACAAAGATGACCTGGTGTTGCTATGAGGTGTTTGGTAGGGACATGCTAACGCCGTGTCATGGTGGGCTGTGTCGGATGGTGCTGATGGGATGTGGTTTGTGTGAACCGGGCAGCCAGGCTTGCTGGTTAGAAGTTAGTATTTGGTTCTGGCGAGGCAGTGTGTTGCCATGGTACCTGTGACTTTAACAATAGAAATGTATCTATCTTTTCATGCTCCTTAGAGGCCAGACAGCCATCAGGACTGGTTTCCTGAGGCTTCTCTTGTTGGCTGTAAGTGGCCTTGTCTTTGTGAACTCCCATTCACCTGACCATCTTCTTGTGTGTTCTAGAGCAGTTACCGGCCACACAGGGCCACTGTGTTTCCCTGGGGAGAGCAACAAGCACCTGACAACAGGCCAAAGAGACAAGGCTCCTTAAGTCTCTCCTGGTGGACCAGTGATTTTTAACTAGGGTTACTTAAGAGCAGCTCCATCACCATAGAGAACATCTCATTCTCCCTGTCAACTGCCCATAAATTTGCAGAGAGAGAGGCGGGACTTAGGAGCATCCTTCCCAACTCATAACAAATGGGTGGGCGCCATCTTGTGTGGACCTCTTCTAGGTCATCTCAGCTCCTGACAGTTCAGAAGGCAACAGTGTGTCATACCCAGGGGCTGTGTAACCGTAAAGTCCCCCTCTGAAGACCCTCTCCAATGGGTTCTTTAGTATGAGCTTGGATAGCCTGGGGCTGGCCTCGAGGGCTGAGCTTTCTGTATCTGTAACTCCTGTGGTGTCTGTGTTGGGAGAGTCCCGGTGACCTTGTGGAACTGTTTTCCTGTTCCGTGTGGTAGCTTCCCATGGCCACACTTAGCGGTGAGATGACTGCCTCGTGGGGTGATGATGGACGGGCTGGCTGGGCTGAAGAGCTGGTTTGGATGTAGTAGTGTCTTTATAAGACACCTGTGTGTTAGCCAAGCCCACCCGGGGCAGTTTTCAGTGCTTGGAATGACTACACGAGTTACCTGTGTAGCTCTGCCACATTTGCCGTAGGTGAAAACACACTTTTGGCTCTTGCAGGCCAGAGGGAAGGGTATATGGTTTGTGTGACCAGGCACCATTTAGTCCCCAAGGTTGCATACTAGCCTGGCCCTTGCCTCGTTACTGCCTGTTCTTTTTTTGCTGGGCACGGTGGCGGCTGTGTTGGGCATTCATTGCGCCCGATCATTTGGCCATTTTAACCCAGGAAAGAGGAGGTGCTTGTCTCGTGTTCTCTCCTCTCTATGGTGGCCTGAATAATTTTTTTTTTGAGAGAGAGGTCATGGTGATGTGGACATCTGAACACAAGTAGGAAGGCTATAAGTAAGATCCCACAGCAGCTATACTGAGAGAAATGTGGTAGAGCCCTGTAACTGTCTTATAGGGACACTGTAATAGAGTCCATCAAAGCCAAGGGCATAGGTCCTGTTAGTTCTGCTTTACCTGGGCTAACAACCCCCTTCTGTTACCTGGGAAACAGGGCCAGTGATACTGTGTACCCAGGGGCCAGGACATAGAAGTAACCCTTGTATAAGACCACATTTTTAGCTGGGGTCCTGGCACAATAAGGACCCATAAAAGGGCTTACTATTTCATAGTCTCCTCCTTGGTTCTGCTCTGTACCCACCACAGGGACAGAGTTATCACATCCCAAGCGGCAGGATGGGGAAAGCTGGGAAAAACCCCTTCGTTTTGACCGTCATGTGTTCAGCATGCAAACAATACCTTAAGAGGCAGGCCCTACCGGGGGCTTCCAGAGCTTCAGGGATGAGCATAGTGGGGTTCCTGCCCCTGTGCTGACCGTAGACATTCCATTTGCAGCCCAGGTCCCGTTGGGCCAGCGTGACTGGGATTCTCTAAGAGCTGCTGGGGGAGTCGTGGAGACCAGATGAAGCTACTGGTTGGGAGCTGAATACTCAGTGACTGGGCTCTGACCCTTTCCAGGATTAAGCTCCCTCCATCTGGGACAATGTCCCCACCGTCAGAGAGCAGGGATTCCTACAGTGGGGGCAGGCGGGTACGGATGGTGGGACCTTCCCGCCTTTGGTGGGTGTGTCCCGAGGTGTGTCGAAGGGGCGTGTAGGGTGGGTCAGGGCACACAGCCAGTGGTGACTTCTTACATCTTTGGGTTTACTGCATAAGCTCTATCCAGAGTTAGGGAAATGCTCTTCTGAGCTATGGAGGAGTCAGGGAGTCCCGGTGCGTGTCCCAGTCTTCAGGATGGGCTCTCTTGTCTTCTTCCCTTCCCTTCTGGGGAACTCGCTCACCTGCCTCTTACAGAGGATGCAGCGTGGTGTGTGGTCAGTGGTGGCTTCGTGAGTGAGGGGATAAGGGCAGGGCCGAGGCAGCATGAGGCAGCATAAGGATCCCCGGCAGACAGAGCTAGTCAGCTTCTTCACTTTCTCGCCTGAACTTAGACAGGCCTCAGATTCCCCTGCAAGAGGCTCTGACGTTGCTTAGAGGTGGCTTATCCGGCACTTGAAAGCACATGCTTTAGGACTAGAAAGGCTCCTTGGTATGGACACCTCCGTGTGGCAGCCACTTCCCTTCCTCTGGCCAGGAAGTATTGCAGGCTTTGGATCTCAAGTGTGAGTGAGTGAGTGAGTGAGTGTATGTGTGTGGGCGGGGGGGGGTGATCAGGGGCTGTTTTGTGGAATCAAGGTTGGCCTCCAATTCACTATGTAGCTGAGGATGACCTTGAACTCCTAACCTGCCCCCATCTTTCAAGATTATAGGCATATGCCACAGCACCTTCTCCATTTCACCCTCTTTCCTAAAACCTCTCTCTCAGGCAACTCTAGAGGTCCACTGGGCTGTCTGTAAGGGAAGTAAATCAAGAGAGGCAGAAATCAATATTCAATACAGTCTTCCCGGTTCTGCTTCTCCTCTCTGGCCCCCTCTTGACATTGTTCCAACACAACCAAGCTGTCTGAGGCTAGCAGTGCCCCCTGGTGGTTAGCTCTCAAGAGCCAAGATGCAAGCTCCTTTCTGCTGCTGCCCATTAGTGTCCTCAGACAATTATGTTTCTTTAGGACCCCTCGACACCATGTGTGATATGATACATATGTGACATATATGATGTATGTGATATATGTATCAGCTTGTGGGTGGTGAAGACACTGGTCTAGGAGTAGAAAGAGCTGAGCCATGTGTAGCTTTATCTCCATTTTTAGGTTGTCATGTGATGGGACAGATTGCTTTTCCCCTCTGGGCCTCAGTTTCCCCATCTGTATATAAAAAGTTGCCCGAATGAGGTGTTTTTCAAAAGGAGTAACAAAAGTGTTTCCCAGTTGGATGATTTTCTTTGGTGTGGGACCGTCCCATACATTTGGGACAAGAGAACATACTCAATGCTTACTGGCTATTGTGCCACCTGTGGTTGGCAACCCTTAGGTTTCTGAGATTGTGGATGAGGTGGCTGCTGGCTGGGGAGGACTGGGGGGGGGGCTGTTGTTAGCCGCTGTTTTGAAGAAGAGTTGCAGACTTCTAGGCCATGACTCACTGAGAGGCCCCGGCCTACAGTAACGGAGGAGCCCCTGGGTTCAACTCTCTGCCCTGCCCCTGGCCGGCTCTGGACTTCAGACAGTTGGAACGGGATGGCATGGGCGGCCCAGGAACCTCTTCCGTTTGGCATCGTTTTCAGATCGGGTGAGGCTGGGCAGGTCCCTGAACTGCACAGAGGCACGCAGACTTATGCACTTACCCTTACGTTGCCCCGCCCTGCCCCTCCGCTCTTCCGTAATAGTGGCAGACATTCCCTGGCTGGAAGAACATTGTAGTTCACAAGAGGGAGATTATAATTTTCATTTTGCAAATGCCAGCCTAAGACGTGGGGGGGGGGGGTCATGACTTAGAGCACAAGGAGGAAGGCTGGAGTCAGTGTGAATGTACCCTACGCTGTGGTACAGAGGCAGGGCTGTGGTTTGTCTCATCTGCTCTTTATTAAGTACTTAGCATGTGCTCTGACTTTAGAATCGTGTTATGTTAAGACACACACACACACACACACACACACACACACACACACACACAGAGGCCCAACTTACAGATGTAGAAACTGTTCTTCAGAGAGAAATCCAGAAGCAGATATCCTGGTTGCGTGTGTTTCCTGTCTCCAGAGTCTGTTTTTTCCACCAACCCTAACCGTTTTCCAAAGCTGCCATCCTCTGGGCCACTCGCTGCCCTGTGTAGTAAGGTGGGGCCTAAGCGATGCTGACAGCCAGGAGTGGGAAGGGGCCTGCCTGGCTTCGAGCCCAGGAATGCGTTGGGAAATTCCTCCATCCTCCCACACTTGGATGCTGCACCGGAAGAGTTAAACAGCCGCCTTGTGCCTGTGATCACAGAGGCCTCTTCTCTCCTTTTACAGCCTGACTCTTCTCAGAAAACCAATGGGCAGTGTCCTCCCCCCAACTCCCTCCATCTGGATTTCTTTCCTTCTTTGGTCCTCTTTCCCCATGAGAGCCACAGAGCCCAGTCCTCCCAGGGCCTCTAGCTTCCCAGGAGGGGACCTTGAGAAGGAGAGAGTTTAAAGCTCTCTTCCTAAAAATTGTGTGTGTGTGTGTGGGGGGGTGTTACCCAGGCGCCCACATGCCTGAAGCAGCATTAGGTTGAGGCCTGCAGGTGCCTTGTGTTCGTAACTCATTGCAGAAGAAAGGCAGCCCAAGCCCAGAGTGGAGGACCAGGTTGCTGGCCAGTGCCTCAGGCCGTCTCTTCCCTGACTTAGTGAGAGGAACTGGGTTGGGGAGTTTCCCTGACTTGGTCTAGATTCTCAGTGAGCAGAAGAAACAGCTCAGAGACCACGAGGAGAGTCCCAGATCAGAAGCCAGGCTCTTCAGCTTGATAGGATGAGGGGCTATGTTGCGGAGGCTGCTGTCCCACCCCAGGCAGTCTGTGTTTGCACACGCCCTGTCACAGAGCCACTTCCCAGGCTGCCTGTGACCATCTTTGGGAAGTTCTGGCTGTCATCCTGGCTTCTACCTATGGCCCTGGGTTCAGGTTTGTGGTCCTTCACTGAGCAAGGCTCACCTTCCTGAACTGTCAGGACACACACACACACACACACACACACACACACAAACACCTTGCTTCTTGGTTACCTCAGGAGCACTCAGGACTGTCTGGCTACAATGGGATGGCCTCTGTTTCTGTGTTGTTGAGAGAAAGAGAAGCTTGACAGACTGTCCGACTGTGAACCCTTCAGTTCCCACGATTCAGGAATGAGATGAGCTAGGAAGTTTTAGAACCATCTCATCTCATAGGGGCCACGGCCTGAGGAGTGCCGGTGTTGGTTAGGGACTTTATTTCTCTGTGGGTCTTTTAGAGAAAAGGTTCCCTGAGAGCCATTACTCTAAGCAATGCTGGGTTTCTGAGTATCACAAGCACGAAGAACCCACATCAGTCCCTCGAGGATCTCCCTGGAGTTTCTATGAGCTCCCAAGCCAGGGCCAGAGTCCTTAAGGCCAACGCCATCTAATCCCCACTCCCTTACTGTCCACCCCTCAGTGTAGCTCCTGGGGGTAGCTTGGCACCCCAGTCTAGACAGATCCCTGACAAAGCCTCTCTAAATGGGTCTTTTCTACCCAGATGAAGGGGCTAGTACATGGCTCTATGGCAGAGCATTTACTAACATGCTTGAGGCCTTGGGGAAAAAAAACAGACAAATGAAAAAATAACCCTTTGGCAATCGTGGACTTGAACAGGTATATGATTGGGTCTTTAGGAGGTTTTTTATTGAGCATTTACTATATATCAGAAATGGAGGGTCTACCAAGGACCAGCGAGATGTCCTATCCACAGCTCTGGCGATAGAGACAAGGAGACAAATCAGAAGATGGCGAGACACAGAAGGAAGGGACAGTGAGAGGAGGTGCACCAGGAAGGACTTGGTCCAGGAGTGACCCTTGAGACTGGTTGGCAAGACAAAGCATTGAAGATGCCTGGGGGAATCAGAGAGAAGCTGGTGTGGTGAAGGACTGTGCAGCTCAGGTGGACAGGGAAGGATGCAGGATAGCTGTAACCGATCCTAGCTGTGCTCAGGACGGGTGCCACTGCTCTGCGACACTTGATAAAGGAGCAGAAGGAAGCCTTTCCCAACCCCTCCATGCAGGTTGGCCCAGCCAGATCATTCCCATGGCCCCGTGGTGTTTCCTAACACTCCCTGGCTGGCAGGAGCCACTAAAAAGAGATCTGGGTGAAAGGGTGTCCATCCCAGGCCCAGAGGAGGGATGGGGACCCACAGTGAACTCCCAGGTTCATGTTGCCAACTGCTCTCACTGAGGAGTTTGAGGGGCAGCTGAGGTGGGAAAGCAGATCTGTCTGAGTTGGGGGGGTGGTGGCAGGAATCTGCGCACCCAAATCCCTTGCCTCTCCCATTGCAGGGGCTTATGGCCAAGACCTGGCCCCAGGCTGAAGGGCTCACATTCTTCTCTTCACTAGCCACCAAGGCTCAGATGACTCCCGACCTTGAATTGAGTGCACGACTTCAAGTCAAGAATCATCTGGTGTTTTGGGGGATACAGTTAAACCAAACAGAAGAGCAGTCAGTGTTCCTCACCTCGGAGTCACCTCTCCAGCCCCATATCCCCCATGTGTACAGTGAGAGGGTTTGAACTGGGTTCTCTGAGGCCCTTCTGGCTTCCATAGTGTCCTTCCTACTCTTCTGTTTTAGAGCTCTTGACTCAGCAGGGACAGGTATTGGGAGAATAATGAATCTCCAAAAGGACTCGATACTTGTAACGCTATGCTACTAACAGAAGTCTGGGCGTAGACCTAGGGGGGTAGTCTATCACCCAGGCACACATACCCTCAGAGCATCTGTGGGCCATAGCTATCAAGGCGTGCACCCCAGAAGACACAAGCAGGAGGAGATCGTGAAAGCCGTTTGAAGATCTCTGACACAGAAAGCGGTGAATGGGAATCATGGGTAGAGATTCCAGTGAGGGCTTGAAGGACCTTTCCATAGAGCTGGCTCTAGCTAGAATGAGCTGCTTGTCTGGGGTGGTCGGGAGTTTCTCTTCCGTGTTCCGTATGAGAAGGCGCATGGACGAACACCTGACAGCTGTTTTTTGCCCTCTGGGGCACTGGATGGAGTGACTTCTGCTGACTCAGGATGTGTGTCGTGTGTGTGTGTGTGTGTGTGTGTGTGTGTGTGTGTGTGTGTGTTTTGTGAGCTGAGCCAGTTGCAGTCCTGGCCAATAGCACGGCGACAGTTGTGACTCGGTCCCCTCGTGTGAAAAGGAGACAGAATGTCTGTTTGCCTGTGTGGTTTCTTGAGGGGGTGACAGAGACTTCGTTATGCTCCAAGGGAAGAGGTTGTCTGCGTGCCGTCATGCTGGCTCTTAGGTGGTAGGGTAGGAAGAGGGAGATCTTTCATTTCCCCCTGAGGTTAAGGCATCTGGTCTGGATAGCCAAGTCGCTGCTTTCGGCAATTTAGATTTGCGAAGGGTGATGCAAAGGGTAAATACTAAAGTGGGGCTGGGTATACTGGTGTGTGCCTGTAAATACAGGGAACTTGAGAGGCTGAGGCAGGAGGATCATGAGTTAGAGCCCGTTCAATCTGGGGTACAGAGCAACTTAAGGCAAGCTTGAGGTACATAGTGAGATTCTATCTAAAATACAAGGACTGGGGCTATAACTCAGTGGTAGAATACCTACCTCGTAGACCCTTGGTTCCATGACCAACATCACAATAAACAAACAAGGCATCAGGGATAGCCAAACTTAACATGAGAGGATGGCTAAGCCACGCTATCTGTCCACTGTCCTTTCCTGCTGGCTGTCCAACCTCATACTCTTCACCTGTGGCAGCCACTACTTACCGAGACGGCTTGACCTACGAGGTGGACTCTATTTGCCTCTGCCGAATAAAAGGAAATAAGCAAGAACACCAGTCTCTGTCATCATTAAGCAAGTGACTCAGCCAGTAGGTCAATGGGAGTGTTCCTGTGTCGGCAGAGACTAGATAGGGCTTGGGGCAGTTGTCGCTTCTTGGTCGAGGTGGTCACGGACAAGCCTGAGGAGGAGCAAGAGGAGGAACAGGCTGGTTGATGTTGGTTTTCTGCAAAGACCAGCAGCAGCAGCAGCAGCAGCAGCAGCAGCAGCAGCAGCAGCTGCCATTCGTGTGTGTATATATACCTTTCATTTTCCCAAGCACAGGGCTAATGACTGCGTGGAGGTGGCAGTCTGTGAAAGAGAGATCCAAATGGCTCAGAAATGTGGGGGCTGCAAACAGCAGCCACACTAGCATAGCTACTGCGAAAAGAAGCCAAGATGTGGGCTAGAAAGGCCTGCGTGGCTGACAGATGCCTTCATTTCCAGAGAACAGAATCACCCCCAGGTCAGCAGATAGTTTGGGCCCAGACTATTAGAGTTGATGTCCAGGCCTCTGTGCCACTGTGCAAGGCACCCTTTGTTCTTCCCTGAGAGGGAGGGGAACCTGTATGGGCAATGGCTGACAGGTTCCCATATATTTATTTATAGCTGGGATTCGGGGTCATGTGGCCCTGGGTACTGGCACGGCTGAGCGCCTCATCTTGCCACCTGTCCAGTATCACTGGCCCCAGTGTCCTGCCGATTAGCAGGTGCCCTAATATGAACCCACAGTGCAGGGCTGGAATCCCACCAAACATTCCCTGGGTTCTCTCAGCCCCAGCCCTAAAGGGCCAGGAGGCCCTCTGGGACAGAGGAGGGCAATATGGGGAAGGAGAAGGGAAAGAGACCTGCATGTAGCAACCAGCGCTCCCGAACTTAGGGGCAGAGTCCCCAGGGTGCGCACTGGCACACCCAGGCTCCGGTGCTGAACTCACACTGAGCTAAAAGAATGAGAAATCTTGGGCTCCTTCAGGTTTTGGTGCATGCTTGACCCTATGTGCCACACTAGGCACCCTGAAGGCCAATCTGTCACTTTCCTGAGGTGTGCAGCTACCAATAAGACTGTTCTGCTGAATCTCAGCTAAGGGCTGTGCAGCTTTTTTTTTTTTTTTTTTTTTTGGTTCCCTTCCCCTCTCTCCTTCCCCATTGCCCTGCCCTTCCCCCTCCTCCCTTCTTTCCTTCCCTCCCCGCTTGAGGAAGGATCTGCAACTCAGGCTAGCCATGAACTCATGCTCTCCCTGCCTCAGCCTTCTGAGTGTTGAGATTACAGGCATGTCTTCATGCCCACCTGTGTGGCATTTCTCCGCCCCCCCCACCACCACCACCGTGGGTGTCAAGCAAAGGGGGTTAGGCAAGGACAACCACAAGGGACTAGAGAAACAAGGGAGCTGAAGTCATGACCTTGGTAGGTAGCCCTTTGGGTCTTGAGCTCCTTATCTGTGAAACGGAAAGAGAAGAGTCCTCACGGGGATGTTCCGTGGTTCCAAGAACCACAGTTCTCTTGTGTTATATAAATGTACCGTGGCCTGCTGGCCACCCATCTCTGCCCCAGAGCACACATGCATGCCGGACTGCTTGCACAGACAACGTGAGTGGTGAGTGTGAGACCTCTTGTTGTGGCTGCCAAGGCTGGTGGCTCTGCTCACCTTCGTCAACCAGTCCAGAATGGGGTTCCTCAGGACCCCCCCCACACACACACACACATTGCTGTGGGCCTGAATCCAGGAGCTCACCTGAATTACTTGTGCCCATAGCTAGATTGTGAGCAGACCCCACGACTTCTCTTCATTTTACTCCCCTCTCCCTCCCCTCCCCCATTGTTACCTACTGGCCTATAGAAAACCCCCATGGTTGGGACATCTTTGTCCCCATTCTGCATGTCCGCCAGGTTGTAATCTTCCTGTCCCTGCCCTAAGGTTTCTACATAGGCTCCCTCAGTAGCCCAGTGACAGCCCATCAGGATCTAGCCCTGAGAATGTCACCCTCATTCTGCAGGCACGCCCCCTGCTGTCCACTCCAGCTACCTGAGTTCCTCTCAGTTCCTTCTCATGGGTTCTAATTGCTTGGTCTGGGGCTCCAGGCTCAGATTGGATAACAGGGGAGTCTTTCTCCTATGCCTATTCTTGAATCAAACCTCAGATAGACCCTGGCATTGCTTATTCTCTTAGTCATAGGGACTGGGCCAGCTGCTCTCCTCTACAGGATCCACTAGTTCTAATGGGAGCACGGGAAAGAGGTAAAGAGGCTAACATGGCTTGCATAGCTTGCTGGAGCCAGGTTGCAATCTTGCTCTTGTCCCTTAATGGCTGTGTGGTCTTGGGCCTCTCTGACACCTACTTTCTTCATCTGTGAAGAGGGATGGGATAGTTGGGTTTCTTTTTCAACCAAATGAGACAACCCAATCCTGATACTTAGTAAGCACAAGAAGATACCCCTTTCCAATCTGATGATGGAACCAGGGAGCTGGCATGTCTCAAGTCTTCATTAGCAAGACTTCTTGGATTCTCTTCTCTATCTTGTCGTACTTGACATTCATAACAGCCCGCCATGCCCTTTTTTTCTGGCTTCTGGAACTCCAATCTCCTTCTTTCCAGGCAAAGGCAAGACTCTTTTTTTTTTTTTTTTTTTTTTTTTTTAAGGTGCCAGTTATGTCTGGGAGGCTAGAACTGTGACTGTCTGGCTCCAACCCGGGTTGGCACTAACAGGACCAGAGAATAGAATAACTTGATCATCCTTCCCTGCATCTATACTGGTAGCTGCCTGAGGCTTACCCCACGCTTGTTTCAGAGCAAAGGCAAAGCGAAGGTATAAGCCAGCACCTTTCTTCATGGGAAGATGCCTGAGGCAGGAGTCACTGCACTGAGGCGGGGGATCGTCTACACACCTGCCGTCCCAGACACCATCGCCACAGGGTGGCTTCCTGCTGAGCCCTTCTGTGTGCACGTTGCAGACTGTCTGCAGAACTGAGGCTGAGGGTTTGAGAGGAGTGCCTTTGGTAACAACACAATGGGGAATAAGGATGGGGACCGCCAGACAGCAGCAAATGCTGAGAAATGAATGAATATCTCTTTCTAATAGAAGCAAAAGTCTCTCCTGTGTCTGAGGGCCGAGGACTAAGCCTTTGGGCTGGCCAGTTTTATTAGGTGTCCAGGGTTACTAGCAGACAAAATGTATCAAAAGCAAACCTTAAGCAAAAGACCAAGCTCAGTGATTCCCACAGCTCTCGTGTTTGTTTGTTTGTTTTTGTTTGTTTTTAACCACAAATGTGTTAGGTGGGCAGACTTGGGGCCCAGGGAGCAAGATGGTTCAGTAGGTAAAGCCTACAGTTTTTGGAATCCACATGGTGGAAGGAGAGAACCAGCTCCTGCAAGTGGAGAGACACACACACAGTGAGAGAGAGAGAGAGAGAGAGAGAGAGAGAGAGAGAGAGAGAGAGAGAGAGAGAGAGATGGAAAAGGCCAGGCTGCACCAGTGGTAGGCGTGGAGAAGAAGCCACAGCAGCAGGGCTCCGGTTGAGTTTCTTTCCCATCCTCATGACAATATATTTAGCTGTTAGATCTGTTTTGGTTCTAAGTGGCAGAGCTGATTCATAGCCACCTCCTTCCAAAAGAAATCAACTGATTCCTACGGTTGAAAATGTGGATTAGTTGGATGCAGGAGCACTGCCTCTCAACCTTGCCTTCCTTTATGACGCTTTTGTTTTCCCTGTGGCTCCCCCCAGTCAAAGGAGAAATGGCAAAGTGTGTGTGTGTGTGTGTGTGTGTGTGTGTGTGTGTGTGCGCGCGCGCGCGCGCGCACGCCCGCGCGCACGTGCCCGCGCGCACTTTCACTCCTAGTACTGGGGATTGAACCTAGGGCCTCACACACACTAAGGCAACACTCTGTCACAGAGATATCCCCAGTCTCCTTTTCAGCTTTACATGGAGACGGGGTTACATCTTTTAAACATGCAACTTAGCCCAGGCTAGATCTGTGCTCTAAAGCCCAGGCAGGACTTGGACTTGTTCTCTTCCTGCGACAGGTCTTTGCTACCAGTGTGAGCTCTCACAGGGCTTCACGTGAGCTGGCTCGGTAATGATGGCGGGACTTTGCCAAAAGCACCAGCCTTTGTCCGTGGGCTAGCCTTTGTCCATGGGCTAGCCTTTGTCCATGGGCTAGCTCTCATTGTCTAATAGGTCATATGGTAAGCCCTGAGCTCATCATGGTAGATAAGAAAGATGGCTCTCTGGTTGCTTAGGACAGTGTTCTAAGCCCACCACTAGGGCAAGAATGTGTCTACGGCTCAGCTTCTCTTGGCACGTGAGACTTCAGATAGGAGGGCTGTCCTTCAGACAGATGATGAAGAGATGGAGACCCCAAAGCCCACAGAGACTCCCCAACTTTAGAGTAAGCACCCCAGTCAGGATTTAAATGTAACTAGTAACAAATTACTCAGCACACACTAGGCTAGCCTCCATGGCCACAAGAGAGCCTTGCTGGCACAGAATGTTGAGAACATCTGCTGCTGTGCCTTGGTAGTCAGGAAGATGTGGGGTTGGATTAAGCAAAGTGTCTGTCAAACAGTCGGGATATGGAGAAAGGTGGATACTGCTGGGGTAGTATTCTACACACAAGGCACTGTGATTTATCATGGTATCCATAGGAAAGGTTAATATATATATAAGAATATGGACAGGGCTATAGGTATCCTTTCCCTGTCATAGCTAGATAAAGAAATATCCTGAGTTTGGAGGGGAAAAGACTCTTCCTATGGAGTGGAAAGGTTGGGTTTGTCCATTTGTGCTTGACTGATAACAACAGTTGGAAAATTCAAAGTGGTGCTCTGACTTGGCCCGAAAGAGACCTGCTGTCGATTAGTAATGTCTGCAATGGGCAAAGACACACAAAAAATGGTGGCATACTCACTGTGTTGAAACCATTCATGTACATGTTTCCAGATCTTTCACTTCAGACGTGAATCAACAAAACAAAATTAAGAATCGCCTCAGGGCGAGAGAGAGAGAGAGAGAGAGAGAGAGAGAGAGAGAGAGAGCTGTGAGACTTGAGAACTCTGAGTTGTAGTATAGTAACTGGGTGTGTGTCCTTACTAAGTTCCTTTTCCTCCTCTGCAGACTGGGACAGATCCTTCCTTCCTGTGAACTAAGCAGGGTGGTAAAGGAGGTTGAAATGAACTCATAAATGTGAAGTCATTTTGTCATACTCAAAATAGCAGCAAGCAGTTTTATGTGCTAGCCACGGTTCTTCTAAGTGTTTTGTTTATATCCTCATTTAATCCTCAAAATAACCCTATGAAGTATTTACTATTGTTCTCTTCTGGTTTATAGAAAATGGCACTTGGGCATAAATGCCAAGCCACATGACCCAGATCCCAGAGTTGTAGAGCAAGGTTTGGGCCTAGGGAGCCTGGCTGTGGAGTTGACGCCCCCAGCCTCTTCATGGTGCCTCTCACTCCAGAACCTATGGCCAAGCTTCCTGAAGGGCTATACCCTTTTTTTTTTTTTTTTTTTTTTTTTTTTTTTTTTTTTTTCAGGAAATGACCTTATGCCTTTAGTCATTCATTGACAACCGTGAAATTAAAAATGGGTTTGCTCTTTTATCTGTGCCT
Source organism: Mus pahari (assembly GCF_900095145.1). Lineage (NCBI taxonomy): Eukaryota > Metazoa > Chordata > Mammalia > Rodentia > Muridae > Mus > Mus pahari. The sequence continues at coordinate 55,144,148 of NC_034604.1, read as the reverse complement.
ACTCTGCAGGGCTGAACAACATTGTCCCCAGGCTTCCTGGGTAGGAAGGGAGGGGTGGTGATACAAAGAAAAGGATCCATGTGGTCACCGGTCACGCTACCTGGGTTCACCTACTGGCTCTATGCCTTCCTAGCCGGGTGACCTTGTGCATGTTACTCAATGTCTCGAAGCATTTGTTTCCTGTTAGAGCTCAGATGACAATCATATGTACTATCCAGGGACCAGGATCTTGCTGCAGCCCCATTTATAGCATGTCCTAGTCAACTGTAAGCAAATTTCTCCTTTGCTGGGGTTGGGAGGAAACTACCATTTTAATTCATGGGAAAGCTGACCCCTTGGGGGTGGGTTGACTCCTTGGGGTGCTTCTCACTTAGTGCCAGCTCCCTTTACCTGCTCTGCCTGGTCAGACGGCTCTGCAGTCAGCAGCTGGTACCTGGGTCCTCTGTTATTTCTACAGCCCCAAGCCAGTCTAATCCAGAATGAGCTGGTCTACGGCCTGCCCTTGTTTCCTGGAGGCCTCTCCTGCTTAGACGATTATAATGTCAAGGGGCACATCTGGGAGAGGCCCTGCTCCTGACTCTGGTGTGAAGAGCGTGGAAAGTGCTTGTGATTAAGCGAGGATGATAGCACACCATGGGTCTCTCTCCTGTGGTTCATGCTGAGTGCATTCCTTCTATTGGAGGTCACTGGAAGCCTGGCTGTGTCCTCCCGGGCTGGCAGTTGTGGTGGGTATGTGTGCATAGTCACACAGGTACAGTAATGGTTACTTTACTGCTTGGGGTCTTGGATAAAGTACAGATTCTTAGACTTCCCAGAGATGAATTCAGCACCTCTGGGGTCCCTGGGATCCGTGGTTCTGGATCTCTGCTCTCCAGGAAGATTCTCTAAGGAGTGGCTAGGGACCAAACTCGGAGGGATACTGACAGAGCCAAAACTTGAAGAGCAAGCCTGTAAGTAAGCCCTGCTCCTTGGAAGTGTGAGGCAGAAAAATAGCAAGTTCAAAGCCTGCCTGGCCCATGGAGCAAGTTCAAGTCCAGCTTGGGGAGTCCTTTTCTCTAAATGGAAAAATACAAACGGGGCTGGGGGCATGTGTTTGCTTAGCAGGCTGAGGTTCTCAGTTCAATCCCTAGTACATATACACATATACAACACATAACACATATATGCGCTAGCGCGCACATAAATCACACGCATGCGCACACACACACACACACACACACAGGTGTGGTGATCCCCTCCTCCCTATAATAATACCAGCACTCAGGAGGCAGAGGGGGAGGACCATGATTTCAAGGCCGGCCTAGTCCCAAGAGCCAAGGGGACAACAGCCAGCAGTGCCCTCCTGCCTTCTTGTAATGTTTTATAGATTAAGATATTGAGGGCCATATCCCAGTTCTGCAATCTTTTCCTGTTTGTATGTGAGAGGGCAGGCCTATGAAGGCTTTGCTATCGAAATAAATGCAGGATGAACCAGCCCTTCCTCAGCCCAGGGCGCATAGTGTAAATCCCTGCTTTGAGTCTAAAGCTTCCTCCTGGGGAAACAATGCCGAAGCCCGTGGGAGAGGGCACCGTATGGGCACAGGCGGCCTTTAGGCAAGTCAGAGAGAAAGGTTGTGGAGGAAGTGCAGACAGCAATCACCTGGCAGGGTGGGGTGGGAGGGGAAGACAGAGCCTGCTGCTATTTGGAGTCAGGGGTGGGGATGCTGTAAAATGGGAAAAGCAAATAGACTTCGAATTGGGAGTCCTCAGGGGCTCCCACGGGAGAGCTGTGGTCCTTTGGGAGCAGAGGAGGAGATGAGATATTGGACTCTCTACCCATCTCTGCAAACATCTCCCCAGAGGCAAAGGGGGCCAACTGAGAGCAAGGATCTTTTCCCAGATCCAGTTTATTCCATTTTGGGGGCTGGCTCAAGCAAGATGGTAAAGAGAGAACCAGATTCTTGACTTTGTTTAAGCAGTGGGGGCTTCTATTTATATCTATGAATGACAAGGTCTCATGTAAGTCCAGGCTTGGGCTTGAACAGCCCTTGAACTCTGTGTGGTTGAGGGTGACCTTTAACTCCTGATCCTGCCTCTTCTACCTCTCAAGCTCTAGATTTCCAATGTGCACCCCCACATCAGTTTTTGTAGCGCATCCATTTTGTTACTGAACTCAAGGCAGCAAGCTAGGCAAGCACTCTTTTAACTGAGTTATATTCCTAGCCTCTGGAACAGGCTGGGAATGTAGTTGCAAGGGACTACAATGCCTGTCTGTAAGGTGAGCTAATGCCAGCTCCCGCCTCGTGAGACTTATGGTGAAGGACACGGACCAGAGTAGACATAGAAGTGAGTCTATGCCAACTTGTACTTTCTCATTAGATTGCTGGGGCTTCCCCTTTCACAGTTGGCGACCCTCACCCGGTGGATAAATCACAGCAAAAAGGAAATGGCTGACTTAATCTTAACATCCTCCCTTGTGAAGAAAAGATAGGTCCGTTCATCCGATGGGGTCCTGGGTTCACCCTTAAGACCCCACAACGGAAGCTTGCCTCTTCTTCCAGAGCTGCACAGATGGAATGACAGACCAGACATTCTCAGCTGCCTTCCAGCTCATCTCCCTGCGGAATCCCTATGTCAACCCTTGGTGGGTCCCTCGAGCTCTCTGGCCTCTGGGGTGGCTGCTACTGTTTTTTTCCTCCCGGCCTTCCTGGGAACAGGTGGAGACAGCTGTGCTTTGCGTAGGTTGGAGTGTTTCTGCCTGCCAGGAGGAGTCCCTGACTCAGAGAGGTTTCTTGCCAGGGAAGTACTACATCATCAAAGCCTAGGGGAAGAACAGAAAGATGATGTTGGTTCAGTGAGGGCTGCTTCTGTCTCCTGATAGATCCAGCCTGCTGCTTAAAGAAGTGCCTGGCACCACTCTGCTTGACAAGCAGGCCACACGGACTTGTGAGAAGGCAAGGTACACCCCAGCTTCCCAATACGTCCCAGGCAGTAGCCTTGTCTTCCTGGATGTAGAGAGCCATTTTGTTGGGACCATCACAGAGACCTCAAAATTGCTGTCCCCACAGAGATTTTTTTTTTTCCTTCAGAGCCTAGAGTCTTTCATTGTAGATACTGCCTACGTTTGCAGCGGGGTGGGGCAGTCACTGCAGGAGGCCAGGGACCTAAGCAGGAAGCTGTGGCATTTCCTGAAGACGGTGGGCTCATTTCAGAGAGGAATGTTTGCTGGAAAGATGGCCGCTAGAAGCTCTGCCAGAGCAGAGCAGCCCCTTTCAGTGCCTGGAAAGCAGCCCAGGGCAAATAGAAGACCTACTGTGTGTTGAGAGGCTGGGACAATGGTGATACCAATGGTTAGCAAACTTTAACAGCAACATCTAATTATCCTCCTCCTCCTCCTCCTCCTCTTCCTCCTCCTCCTTCTTCTTCTTCTCCTTCTTCTCCTTCTCCTTCTTTTCCTTCTCCTCCCCCTCCACTTCCTCCTCCTCTTCCTCCTCCTCTTCCTCCTCCTCCTCTCCCTCCTTCTCCTTCTCTTCCTTCTCTTTCCTCTTCTTCTGTTTCAATTTTTTTAAAGATTTATTTATCTATTATATGTAAGTACACTGTAACTGTCTTCAGACACTCCAGAAGAGGGAGTCAGATCTTGTTAAGGATGGTTGTGAGCCACCACGTGGTTGCTGGGATTTGAACTCTGCACCTTTGGAAGAGAAGTTGAGTGCTCTTACCCGCTGAGCCATCTCACCAGCCCCTTCTGTTTCAATTTTATTTATTTTTATTTTATGTGCACTGGTGTTTCACCTGCATGTATGTCTGTGTGAGGGTGTTGAGTCCCTTGGAGATACAGACAGTTGTGAGCTGTCATGTGAGTGTTGGAAATTGAACCTGAGTCCTCTGGAAGAGTAGTCCATGTTCCCAATGCTGTGCCATCTCTCCAGCCCCCCCCCCCATTAGCAAACTCCTTTACAGTCCAGTAGGCTAACTCCTGTCAGCAGCCTGTAAATAAAATTTTGTAAATAAAATTTTTATTGGAAGCTGCCACACATTTCTTTATATGGGACAGCTTTTACAGCATCATGTGCAATGGTTGCAAAGAGGCCTTCTGCCTTAAAAGTCTAAACAGAAAGGTGTGCTAGCGCTTTTTGATATGAGCTAACCAAGGAGGGCTAGCAGTCTGCTTTAGGTAAAGAAAATCAAGTGAAGTTCCTTGGAGCCTTCCCAGTCTGACAGATGTCGTCAGCCATATGTTGAGACCTTAATGAATGGGAAGCTTGTCTGGCCCCATAGATTTAATACACACTGGGGCCAGAAGGATGACAGACAGTGCCTAGTTTGGCCCTTGCATATTCCTGTGGAGGAAACTGAGACCCATAGAGGCAACAAGATTTACCTGGAGCAGGTTTGGCAGAACTAGGTCCCAGAAAACCTAGTTCAGAGTACTTTGTTCCGAATGGCTTTTATTGTAAGCATGTATGTATACACATGTGGTGTGTGTGTGTGTGTGTGTGTGTGTGTGTGATATACATGCAGGTGGTGTGGGGGAGTGAGAGAGAGAATGAGTTAATCTGTAATAAAATGGCTGAGATGTGCGTGCCTCTAAAGGGCAGTTGGTTATATTGTTTTTCCTGTGTGTATGGCCTTTGAGCCAGGAGAAGTGTGGACATGGATTGCCACTTTGTCCTATATAAAGAGGCTGCCGTAGCAACATGGCTAAAATGGTCACAGGCCATTCTACTTGAGGCCAACTCCTGCATAGCAGCTGCCCGGCTGCTGCCAGTAGCACACTGTCTACCCAGCACCTGCCTTCCCGGCTGTCACCAGATTGGAATGCAAGCTCTATCCATTGGGCCTGCTCTTCTAGAGTGTGTCCATTGTAGGGACCAGTGCCCCAAGGATACATGACCCCTGTATACCTTGACTTGTGTCCAAGGCCTTGGGGACACGCAAGGTAGCTTAGCCTTTTGACTAAAAGGGATGCCAGATATTCTACCAAAGGCTTTCTCAGTCAGGTATAGTGACACAGGTCTTTAATTCTAGCTATTTCAAGGGACTGAGGCAGGAGGATGACAAGTTCTAGGCTAACCTGGACTCCCTAGTGAAAGCCCCTAAATGCTGTTTCAGCCCAAAACTCACAAAGTGGGCTGAGGATATAACTCAGTGGTAGAACACTTGATTAGCATACATGGTGCCCTAGGTTCAATCCCAATTACAAAAACAAAACAAAACACAACAACAACAAACACAAAACAAAAAAGCAACTAGGGATCAGTTACTTCCTACCGTGGGAGTTAGACCTGTTGAGGCAAAGGTTCTCTCTCACTCCCTATTCTGCATAGTTCTACCTCCTGGGCATCCCTGGGAACAGCTCGGAAGCAAGAAGGGTTTTGTTTCTGTTACAGAAGAGAAGGTAAATGTCCTGGTGTAGGGTGTTAGATTTCCTGGTGCCCTAGCTCAGTTCAACCACCTCCCCAGCTGTGTATTTCCAAAGGAAGTTAGTGGACCTCCCTGGGACTCAGGTGGCCTCACCTGTGCAGAGAATGTAAATAGGACCCTCCCCTCAGCAGCTGCTGCAGTCAGCTGTTGTGGTTAAACTGCTGGGTAGAGACTGAACCAAAGGTTGTTCCTACTGGGGTTCTGCAAGGATACATCCACACTCCCAGGCTCTCAGGCAGGCTTGGCTGAGCAGTTAGTTTCCCAGGCAGAGGACACTTCAGAGTTCTGGAAACCTGACCTAGAGATTAGAACTAGGGGGTGGGGAGGGTAGAGAAGCAGGGGCGGGGGGGGGG
>NC_034604.1:55117978-55138203 GCF_900095145.1 Mus pahari | reverse complement strand
GAACGATGCCAGCTAAGGGGTTGTGTGACATCATACAAGAAAAAAATTGGTCCTGTGGACACAACAGGGCGTGTGTGTGTGTGTGTGTGTGTGTGTGTGTGTGTGTGTGTGTGTGTGTGTGTTGAAAGCAAAATGAAACAGTGACTAAGAACGTGCTTTTGAAGTCAGACTGGGGAAACTCAGTTTCCTCCTATGTGCGATGGGAACGATGCCAGCTAAGGGGTTGTGTGACATCATGCCTGTAAGGACTCGGCTCACTTTCCCACACACTGTCAGCCCACTCGGTAAAATCTGAAGAGTACCAACTTTGTGTTGAGTGGGGAATCTGTGGGAAGCAAGACAGCATTTAGGAGTTTTCATTCAAGTGGGCTGAGAGATAACAACAATGAGCGCAGTGGCGTGGCTCAGGAAGAGTAGGACTCGGCCAAGGGTCTCAGAATGTGATGGGGGGGGGGGGACACAAGTGGCCACTGCAGAGCCAACTGCTTCTTAAAATGGGTGTCATCTGATGGGAAAATCTAGAAGGAGACAGCCACAAACAAGTGGCTTGCACAAAGACCATGGAGCCACGAGCAGCCATTGAGCTCAATTGTAAAGAGCTGGCAGGGTCCATAGCGCGGTCTTGTGAGCCTTAGGTGTTTGCGTCCTTCAGTGAGGGCTTTCAGGCACCATCTAATTAGCATATTTTAGAGATGGTTGTTGGTAGCTGTAGGAGAGACCATATTGGGTGGGAGGGTGGTGAGCAAATGGGAGACAAGTTACGAATCTTTCCCCCAACGCTGCAGGAGATGAGGATAGCATAGACTGGTGACAGCAGAGATGGAGAGTACAGGATGGCTGGTACCCCTGTCCTAGCGGGAGGAGCCAGGGGAGCACAATGCAAAGGGGTCCTCCCTTCTTTGCAGGTATAGGCAAGGACACACACTTAAGGCCTGTTGGGTCTTGGAGAGTGCCCACCTCTGTATAAAATGCTGAACAACCTCATGCTTAGGAATTTGGTTGAGAAAAACTGTATTTGTTTTAACATTTCCTTTAAATATGAATGTAGGTGACAAAAAAAATCCTCAGTGGTGCCTGGGACTTGTCACCAGTGGAAATCACAGATATTTCCATATTGCTTCACAGTTGTCAATGTTCTCTGGAAATATTTGGGTTTATTGCTAATTAGAAGTTGTAGGCAATTATTACACTTGCCATGGCTCTCACCACTCAGTATGTTAATAGGGAAACACTGTTAGCGTAGGATTTGCCCTTGTGAGTAGTTTTTTTAAAATTATGTGTGTATGTGATGTATGTGTATCTATGTGTGGGAGTGTGCACGTGAATAAGGTGATCCATGGAGGCCGAAGAAGGCACTGGGTCCCCCGGAGCTGGAGTTGGGCACCACCTGCCAGGCACTTCAAGAATAATATACAGCCGGGCGTGGTGGTGCACGCCTTTAATCCCAGCACTCAGGAGGCAGAGGCAGGCGGATTTCTGAGTTCAAGGCCAGCCTGGTCTACAAAGTGAGTTCCAGGACAGCCAGGGCTGTACAGAGAAACCCTGTCTCGAAAAAAGAAAAGAAAAAAAAAAAAAAAGAGTAATATATGCTCTCAACCACTGAGCCATCCCTCCAGCCCCACCTTTTCAATATTTTATAAGTGTATTTTGATATTAACCTTGTTTTCTTTATAACCCTGTGTTTTATCTTTGCATTATGCATTCGCGGGCATTCTGAGGGCTTTATAACCTTCACTGCATTGTGTAGGGGCCTGTGACTCAGAGAAGGCCAAAGCCTCTTACCCTGCTGTGTGAGAATGGTCAAGGCAGAGATGTCGATCTTATCTTGGTCATGTGCACAGAGCTGGTGGGGAAATTATACCCCAACCTATGCGGCTCGTTCTGATTCCTCTGTGTGTCCTCCCCTTTCTTTATGCATGCAGGAATGTACGGCACACACACACACACACACACACACACACACACACACACACACACACACGGAGGTCAAATATCCAGGTAGATCTCCATGAATTTACCAGCCGGGGCTACATAGTAAGACTGTGTCTCAAAAAAAAAAGGGTCGGGGGAGATGGCTCAGTGGTTAAGCACACACTAGCTGCTCTTCCAGAGGTCCTGAGTTCAATTCCCAGGAACCACATGGTGACTCACAACCATCTGTAATGGAATCTGATTCCCTTTTCTGGTGTGCCTGAAGAGAGTGACAGTGTACTCACATACTCAAATAAATAAATAGTTTTAGAAAAGAGGGAGAAGAAAGGAAATAAAAAGATAAAAAGGGGATCTACCATTCTGCTCTGGTAGCTCTCAGAGGGAAAGGAAGTGGATATTTTTTGCCCCTACTTTGTGCCCCTTGAGTGAATGAACAGAGACAGAGAACATAGCCTGGGCTAGCTGCAAGCAAGCAAATAAGTAAAATGAAGCTGGGATTATGGACTACAGCTCCAGCCATCGAACTCCAGGTCAGGATGGCTTGGTCCAGCCCTGGCCCTGGGGGGCACTGCCAGCTTGAACACAGTACTTCCCTGAGCTCGGTTTCCCAAGATGATCTGGACACTAGATCTGCCTTTACCTGGCTGTCAGACAGTAAAGTAAGGCACCTTGTAAGGCACTTGGTACCAAGAGAGCCTACAAGGGCAGTGGCTATTATGAGATGGTGCCCAGCTCTCCCTGATCTCAGGGAGGGGACAGATACCTCCTTGCTCCATGAGACGGCATGATCGTTAGGCTCCTGGTGAGACTAGGAACATCGGAGATGAGCCATCAGGGAGGATGGTCCTTCATCCCGTCCCCATCCCTGTCCCAGCGTGAGTAGTGGTGCTCCGGTTTTACGCACTCTCTATTTCATAAGCAGGGCCTAGATGGACTGTCTCTCGGCAGAAGCTACACTTGACTCATGGCTTGGGAACAAGTACCCGGCTGGCTGCCAGGAGCAGAATTTACCTCAGATCCTCTGCCTTCCTTCTGCCTTCCCTCCTCTCCCCAGGCTCCATTTTAGTGCCTCTGACTTATTTTTGCTTTTGCCAGGCCTGCAGGCCTAGACAAAAAGCTGGTGATTGTCTACTAGGATACTGACACCCGCCCTAGGCTCCACCCCAAGCAGACCCCCCCCCCGGGGAGGGGGAGAGTTCTGAACCAGGTATTGGGTCTCTAAGATGTGTCCATACAGAGGAAGGACAAGCTGGGACAGTCAGGGTGGCTATGTGTGGGGAAGAGGATAGACTTAAAACATATACGTGATCAAAAACAAAAACCTTCCAGCTGCAAAGGACATTAAATAGGAAGAAGATTTCTGGCCTCCCCTCTCTCTAAGCAATCCCTTATTCCCATTCTTTCAGTGGCTTAGTATTGTCTGTGTGTCCTTCTCACAGCCATGAAGCAGTATGATGGGCTCCTCTTGTATCGGTGTAAAACCACAGGCAGAGTTGTATAGAGCCAGCCCTCCCTTCCCGTAGCCAAAGTATGGCTATGAAGACGGGAGAGGGAGACCTTGTATTTCTACTTAAATAAATAAAATAAATAATAAATAAATAAGAATTTTAAATAAATATTTTTAAAATTACTTATTTTCATGTGTATGGTTGTTTTGTCTGCACAAGACCACACGAGTCAACTGCCCAAGGAGGCTAGAAAAGGGTAATGGATCCCCTGGGACTGGAGTTACAGACAGTTAAAAGCTGCCACATGGGTGCTAAGAACAGAACCTGAGCTCTCTACGAGAGGAACAAGTGCTCTTAGCCACTGGGCCATCTGTCCACCTCCAAAGAGGGAGTGTTTTTGTTGTTGTTCTGTTTGTTGATCAGTGGTGAGGGAGTGATGGGGGATCATTGTGCGTGGCTAGAAGGCTGTGTCCAGGCATTCAGAGATGTGAGAAACCTCACAGTGTGCAGGGGAACTTGGATCCAGTTAGGGAGGCCACTTGTTAAGTGCTAAAGAGCCTGGTTTTTGGCATTGGAAGACTTGGTGTCAAATCCTAGTTCTATGTTTCTTTGGCATGTTTCTCAGCTATGTGATTCAGAATCTCTCTCTCTCTCTCTCTCTCTCTCTCTCTCTCTCTCTCTCTCTCTCTCCCTCCCTCCTCCCTCCCTCCCTCCATCTCTCCACCACCTCCCTTTCTTTCTTTCCTTTTTTCTTATCTATTTTATGTGTATGCATATTCTATTTGCATATATGTCTGCACCAATGTGCCTGATGCACTTGGAGACCAGAAGAGGGCAATGGATCTCTTGGGACTGAAGCTTCAGAGAGTTGTGAGCCGCCATGTGGGTGCTAGGAAGAGATCCTGGGTTCTCCGCAGAAGGAGCAGATGCTTTCAACCCCTGAACTATCTCTCCATCTCTAGACAAATTTCTTTGCCTACTTGAGTCCATTTCTGCATTGCTAACAACCCTTTGGGGTTGCTGGGACCTGTCCGTGAAGTCCGCCGCTCTCCCCAAGGGCACCCTGATCCACAAGGACAACCTCCTTGTTTCTGCTGGTCTCATCCTATGACTGATGGGTGGGGCTGGGGAGCTGACCCCTGACAGGTAGGCCAGGTGAATTCTGGGTGTCTCAGGAGTAATTTTTTTTGGAAGGAGGAAAGTCAGCCAATCGATCTGCAGCTCAAAATAGCTTGGAAGTGCAAGAACAACAGTAAATAATGGTTTCCGGATGCTTTTAAATCTTGGCATTTCCTGATCTTGGCTCAGCTGGACCAGACAGCTTCATCAGCGTTTACTGCCGAGGCCAGCAACACACGCCTCCCCTGGCCGTGCTCCAGGCCGAGGCTGCTTTCAAGAAAATCAGATCTAGAAATGTTTGGACCTCTGGCACAAGTCCTTTGGGTCCTGGACATAGACGAAGGATCAGACAGCATCTGGGCTTGTGTCATGGGTGGGACTAAAGGAAAATGTGAGCAAAGAGGCTCAATCCTATGGAGCAAGTGGGTATGACATTGGCTCAATCTTAGACAGGCTCCTGATTGTTCTAAGTGTTTATTGAGCACTTACTATGTACCAGGTACTAGGGATATCATGCAGATAAATGTTTAATTTCTCGTTATAAGTTATAGAAGGTCCAGGATCGAGAAGGCTATGAGAGGATACAGTTGGGGTCCTAATGTGGTCTGTAGAAGCTTCTGAAAGGAGGGGAGGAAAGAAAGGAAGGAAAGGGAGGGAGGGAGGGAGGGAGGGAGGGAGAGGTGGGTAGGCATTACCTGGGTTAGATGCCCATTCTAGAGATGTATTCCACAGAGAGAATAGAGTGTACAAAGCCTCACAGGGAGAGACCCTGATGGAGAGAAGTCCTGAGGAGTCAGGAACAATTGGCCAAGGCTGGGACCTGAGGCAGAGGAGTGCTACAGCTTTAAAGTGACCCAGGAGAGGTACACAGGAGCCAGACCCTACAGGGCCTATGGACCGGAGAAGGTTCTGTCTTTCCCTCAGAGGTTCCTGGAGGGATTTGGCAAGCTCAGACCTGCGTCTCACAGTGATGGCCGTAGCTGCTTTACCCAGCAGTCTGGAAATGCCTTAAACTGCTGGATGGGGGGCCCAAGTGGAGCAAGAGGCCTTGGTTACCTTCGAGATGTGAGGGGGAATCTACTGCAGACTGGGCCATCCTCAGACCTGATGGCTAACACCATGCCTGTGTGGTGAGTGACGGGCAGAGCCGTCCATCAGCCCTACCTGTAGCTGTTCTGGAACTATGTTAAGATCTCACTGATGGTCGGGTGTGGTGGCGCACGCCTTTAGTCCCAGCACTCGGAGGCAGAGGCAGGTGGATTTCTGAGTTCGAGGCCAGCCTGGTCTACAGAGAGCGTTCCAGGACAGCCAGGGCTACACAGAGAAACCCTGTCTCTAAAAANCAAAAAAAAAAAAAAAAAAAAAAGATTTCACTAATGACCATTGTCTTTTTTTAAATTAACCTTTGAAATTTTTTAATTCTGTATGTGTGTGTTTGTGTTTGTGTGTGTGTGTGCACACAAACACACACACACACACACACACACACACACACGCGCGTGCGCACCATCTTTCCAGCCTAGCCGTTGCTTTTCAATACCAACTTTGCACCAGATACCATATAGAGATTTTCTCACTTAACCCTCATAGGGACCTGAAGGAGCCACATATGATTCTTGCTAATGCCCCCTTATCCAAAATATAAGAGTGGTTAAATCTCTTGGCCAGAATTACACCGCACAGGACTTCCTTATCTCATTGGACAAACTAGAAGTATTTGACCCTGCTCAGGGCAAGCCATAACCCACGCTTCAATCCAGTTGCTCTAGTGACCCTCAGCATTGCGGCTTCCCTAGTCACATGAACCAGTTCTGAGGCAGGCCTAGAAAGGCATTGTCATGTGTGGCCTGAGGGGACACAGCCTGTGGTTCTTGATCTGTGCTCAGGCCTGCTGGCTTCTGGCGGCTTTTGCTGTGAGCCACCGAGGAGTGCGTCTCTGGGGACGGGATGGTCTCTGCTGCTTGGGTTTTTGTTGTTATTGACCTTCTGTGCTTCCCTCTTCCCTCTCTGCTCCCACCCTGTCCCCATCTGCTGCTGCCCATGGGGTCTTGGCCTTGCTTCCCAGATGTGCAGGCAGGACTTGGAATTGAAGCAGAAGCTGGCTTCCTTCTGACCCGAGGAAGGAAAGAAGAGTGAGCAGCTGTTACCTGCCAGGGTCTTGGTGCATGATTGGCCTCTGTGGTCTCACCAAGCCTCGGGCAGTGCCTAGAAGGGTACTCGGCATTATCTGTTCTCACTATATGGGGATTGCCAGCTGGCAGAATTTAGACTCATGTGCTAGGCTCTCTTCCTGATTTTAATACTCTTGCTTGAACACACTTGAGTGCGCATGTGTGCGACCAGGAGCTTATTAAAGGCGGGCTCTGATTGAGGTCTGGATCAGCATGAACGGTGGGTGCTCTGGATTAGGTGGTTGTTACTGGGACCCCAAAGCTAGAAGCAAGTGAAGCGCTGCCAGGTGTCTCACAGTTGGCCCATGACAGACTCCATGACACTTGGTCCCTTGGGACTCATGCCCTTCATGCGTTCTTCTTCATGAAGGGTTGCTTATGGGGTTTCTGTTGTACCCAGGGTGTCACTTGTTGACCCCATGTGTACCAAGGCCCTAGTGACTCCTCCTGGTCTGTGAGGTTGGCCAGTGTTGGGATATGGGAAAGAGACTCAGAGAGATAACCAGCACAAGGTCCGAGCCACTGGAGAGAGTGCGTGCTCGAGCACCCCACTTGCGTTCTCTGTTACTGCTTCAGCTAGGAGCTGGAGGTCTAAGGCTGGGTCCTCTTCCTCTCTCTGACTTACCGTGTGGCCTTGTAGAAGTTACTTCCCCTCCTGACACCTCAGCATCACTATTGGGAAAATACTAACTTCTGCCTTGTTGAGAAGAGCAAAGAAGAGAACTCAAAGAATTCTTACAAACTTTGCGATCCCAAGTCCTAGCAAGGAGGGCAAAGGGATTTGTTCTCGGTGTTGAATAGTGTGGAAGAGGGCTTCCAACCTCTGTGGGCAATGGCACTCCTACCCTGGGTCACCTGCTTCTTAGGAAGGCAGTCAGTGAACACTTGTGGTGGAATGGCAGGTCTCTTGGTCTGTCCAGTTCTTCAGCCTGGGCGTTCTGCAGAAGGCAGACCCCCACCATGACTGAAAAACCGTCCTCTGCGCCTCAGCCTATGGACCTTCCCCAGCAGCGCAGCCTGCCTGGCCTCTGGCCCTCCCTAGTCACGTGACCGAGGAAAGCCTATGGGACCAAAGAGAGTCTCTTTTCCCACCAGCTTTATCTGGGAGTCTGTGGGTCTGGATTTCTCATCGGACCCACTGAAAAGGAAAGAAGTTTCCATAGGGAATACATGGATGCAAAAGCCCTCTTTCAAGGGGGAGAGTGTGAGGGAGCCGATGGCTCTCACAGGAATGTGTGACAGAGATATCAAAACCGGCCAGGGAAATGGGAACTCTCTCCTCCAGTCTACTTCCAGCCTTCCCACAAAGGCTGGACACCATTCTAGGTGCTGGAAATCAGCCCAGAGAAGACACAGTCGGACCCTGGGCCCTGCACACTAGAGGCAACCAGGCCCTAGTTTGGTGCCATAGCCAAAGTACAGTGCTATAATCCTCACAGAATGTGTGACTTGGGGTTCTCAGGAATTTCTCTGAGATGGAGTGGTGGTGGGACAGTGGCCAGGATATGGCAGAGGTCAAGGGTTCAAGAGCTGTGTCCAGAGGAAGGGAATGCCACTGTTTTACAGTCACAGAGAGGTGGACAAGAGAGAGCTCCTCTGGACAAGCTAGGTTGGAAACCCTATGAAACTTTGGTACACGGTCGAGTTTTCAGCCAGTATGTATGCCCAGCTTGGTTTGCTGGAATGCTAGCCTTCCCTGGGTACTTCTCTGTGAGGTGTTGCTTGGGTTCAAAGGAGTCAACAGGCATTGAGAGCTTGCCATTCTACCAGGGTTTCAAAGTCCAGCAGCCCAGAGCCAAGGAGACTTTTCTCTGCAGTGGTAATCACAGCATGCCGTGGCTCAGGCCTAATAGGGCCACAAGGAATTTGAGCTTAAGTCTGGACCCGCATTCCTGGTCAGCAATGCTGCATTACCTACTCCCAGGCCTCAGGTTCCCTATCCTACGATGAAGCATACCTACTTAGCTGGGCTCTCATGGGCCTCGTGGACCCAGAGTGATGGAGAGATCCCTTCAGAAGTGGTTGCTTAGTCTGCCAACTGGATCAAATTAGCCTCATAAAACCCTTTAGATCACCATCGAAGTGTGTGTGTGTGTGTGTGTGGTGTGTGTGTGTGTGTGTGTGTGGTGTGTGTGTGTGTAGTGTGGGTAGTGTGGGTAGTGTGAGTAGTGTGTGTATATGTCTATGGTGCAAAATTGTACCCTATTTTTCAGGTATAGAAAATAGTAATGTGGCTATTTTGTTTTATTTTGGGGCCAGGCATATTGTGTTGAATTCGCTAAGGTTAACTGGTAAGACAGCTTGCCACTGTATGGCTCTCAGCTAATAAAAATGGAAAATCTAATTAACTCCCTCGGAATTCCTTTCTCTTCAAAGCCAAAGGCCTTACTGGGGCTGTGGGGGAGGCAAAGAACAGGCTGGGGGTTCCCCAGGGAGCCCAGCATGGGAACCGCGGGACCAGATGGGCCATGTGGCCCTCCAGCTTCCACACTGTGTGGCAGCAGGGGCACTGGTGGGCTGAGCACTGACTGAGTCACGCTCCCCGGGTGGGCTGAGGGGAGGACTGGCCAAGAAGCCTGGACTGGTGGGAAGACATGGCTGTCTCAGCTTGCCAAGGCCCTGGCCTGCTAGGAATGGGGAGCTTCCCAAGGGTACCATCCCAGCTCAGAGCCCCAAGGAGCTGGACCACCTCGGGGTTGTTGATATTGGGCAGGTCACAGCAAAGCCTCGTTCCACCTGGACAGATGGGAAAAGATGTGAGCTTGCACCTCGCCGGCCTGTCGAGTATGACATTTTCTCAGATGCTACATGGGGCTGCCTGACCTTCACTCTTCTGCCAGAACCCCTTTCTGCTTCTTTCTGGTTATTTATAACAGTGCTAACAGGCAAAGGGCTTTTCAAATGAGCCCCAGCCAAGGCTCCGCCGTCTCTGCTGCCAGCTGGGGCAAGAGACAACATGGACGAAACTAGAGAAAATGAATTTCCAGGACCCCAAGGAGCCTTCAGATGGAGTGATAGCTTTTCTCTTTCTTCTTTCTTTCTTTCTTCCTTTCTTTCTTTCTTTCTTTCTTTCTTTCTTTCTTTCTTTCTTTCTTTCTTTCTTTCTTTCTTTCCTTCCTTCCTTCCTTCTTCCTTTTCTTAGTCTTCCTATGTCTCTGAGACTTTTAAACATTCATTTTGCTTCTATTAGAGTAAAACAAAGCACTGTTGAATGCAAAACATACACACCGATGTACTCAAAATCAATGACATTAAATACATTGATTATTCTACATGAGCTCTCCAGTCTCCATCTCCAAAATGTTTTGTTTTGTTTTTTGTTTTTTGGAGGTTTTTTGCGTGTATATTTGTTTCTTTTGTTTGTTTTGAGGCAGGTCTCACTGTGCAGTTGTGTCTATCCTGGAACTCACTATGTTGACCAGGCTGGCCTTGAACTCACAGAGATCTCCTTGCCTCTGCCCCTTGAGTGCTGGGAATAAAGGCGTGTGCCATCATGCTTGGCTGGACAGAATGTTTTTGTCATGTTCTTTTCAGCTACCTAACCCACGAGGTGCCAGCCCTGCCCCAGATATACTCTAAATTTGGGGAACCCTTTTGATTGAGGGAAAGAGCTAGGCAGATTGTTGCTAGGGTCCCAGTGGCCTCTATTTTTAGCTACAAAGGGGTGAAAGACCTGGTTCCCTGGCCCAACTTTCCTTATTAGTAAGTCAGAAGGTGAGAGAATGACTTGATTTGGGGAAAAACCAGGAATCTTCTCTCATTTCTCATTGTTTTATCTATTTACTTATTTATTTAGGTGTGTGTGTGTGTGTGTGTGTGTGTGTGTTTGTGTGCCAGTGCCATAGCACCAATGTGGAGGTCAGAGAACAATTAGTAGTTCTCTCTCTTCTACCATGTGGGTCCCAGAGATTGAACTCAGGTCCCCCCAGGTTTGGCAGCAAGACCCTTAATTCACTGAGCCTTCTTGCAAGCCCTCTACTCTTGAAAAGAACTGTAGTCATTTGCTAGATTCCATTCCTTTATTTATTTATTTTTCATTTATATTTTTTGGGTTTTTGAGACAGGGTTTCTCTGTCTAGCCCTGGCTGTCCTAGAACTCACTCTGTAGACCAGGCTGGCCTCGAACTTAGAAATCCACCTGCCTTTGCCTCCCAAGTGCTGGGATTAAAGGCATGTGCCACCACTGCCTGGCAACTCCGTTCCTTTATAAATAAACAGACGGAGTATTTTATAATCTACTTCAAAATTGAAAGCTGGGCAGAGTGAGACGAGCCCATACTTCCAGATGTTCAGAAGGCTAAAGTTAGAGAATCAGAAGTTTAAGGCTCACCTGGGCTACAAAGCACATCCCAGTCCAGGCTGGGTGACGTAGTGGGGCCATGTCTCAAAAACCAGACAAACAAGGGATGGTGAGATGTGGAAGGTGGGTGGGGGATGGGGAAAGACAGTACCATATGAAGCAAGGCTGCCTGAGTTCAGTCCCTGGAGCTCACTAAGTTGTTCTCTGACCTCCACATATGTGCTGTGACACAGGCCCACAGGATGCACATAATAATAAATTAAAAAATATACATATATGACTGTAGATGTGTGGATGTAGCCCAGTGGTAGAGCACTCTCTAGAAGCCTGGGTTAAATGGAGAGAGAGGGAGATAGATAGATAGATAGATAGATAGATAGATAGATAGATAGATAGATAGATAGATAGATGGAGAGAGGGGGAGATAGATAGATAGATAGATAGATAGATAGATAGATAGATAGATAGATAGATAGACAGACAGATGGATGTATGGATGGATAGATAGATAGATGATAGATAGATGATATACATACATACAGATATGAAGGGAAGGAAGAAGGGAGTGAGGGAAAGAGGGGAGGAGGGACAGGAACAGGCAGAACAAAAGAACATGAACTTCTGTTGGCCAGTTGTCATATTGCACATATATCATGCCAGCCTTTAAGAACCTGAGACAGGAGACCAAATTTTTGAATCCAATCTGGGTACATATTGAGAGCCTGTTTCCAAAAAAAAAAAAAAGCCCCAAACTGAATAGTGCTCACTCCTCTTGTTAGAGCTTTTGCTACTTGGAGAAGAATTTAATAGCATTTCCTATGGAGAGTATTTTACAGTTTCCCCAAACACTTCTCCACCCAAAATACTTCACCAAACAGACTAGGACAATTCCATAGCCAGTGACGGCTTAGAGGTGCCACAGCAGAGAGATCAAAATGCAGGTTCCAAGTCTCAGCTCATGACATGGCCTAGGATGTAATACCATTTTAGTCTCCTGCACATACAGTAAGTCCTTCATTGCATTTTGTCAAGGCAGGGCCAGATTAGGCCAAGAAGGCACTTGGCTCCAGGGCTAACAACTCAGTAGTCAAAATAAGTTGTATTTCAATTCGTTGTTGTTTTTAAAAAAAAAAAAAAAAAACATAAGTATAAAGATACCAATTTTAAAAATACAGACAGGAACCTGGAGCACCAGGATGGTTTCCCCAGGGCCTGAGGCAGAGGGATAACTCAGAACTCCCCACTCCACCATATGTGTTAGTCACAGTGGATCTATTGTCTCTTTTTCTCCCTCCTCCTCTCCCACCCCCTGCTTGATGTGCCTTTTATAACCTTGGCTGCCTAAGTCATCCTCTTCTCTATGGCTCTGCCTCCCAATTCCTGTACATTACTGTGACAGATCCCCCACCCTATCCCTACCTACGCAACCACCGGTCCTCTCAAGGCCTCTCAGCCACTCCTGAGTATTAGAAGAGCAGGCCCGAGTGGCATTTGATCCTGGTGGTTTATTTTTGGCCCTGCCCTTCAGCAACTGATAAATGCAGCGCTGGGCAGAGGTGATGTGCTAGAATGGTGTGTGCTGACATCAGATGGCTTGTGTGTTCATGTATCTTCAGTCTCGACCTCACGGAGAGGGGCCTTGAACCAGGCACAGAAAGCTGCACAGAGCAGTTTTGTCCCCACAGGGGTTGACAGAGGTGAAATTATTATGTGATAACTGGGGGCCGTAAGAGCAATCTAGCTTTGTTTAGGGGTTGTCTGGGGAAAAAACAATAATTAACACTTGCTCTTTGGTTCTTGCTCACTGCCCTTCACAGTTCATACAGCTCTTGTTTTGCTTATTACACACATCTTCATTGAACACCTACTACATGCCAGACTTCTTGCCGTGCATTGGGGGGGTGGGGGTGGCGGGGGCAAAGCAGGACAAGGTTCTGCTGCCAGGGAACTCCTAGTTAAGGAATAGATACATTTAAAATAGGGGAAAGTTCAGAAAGTGGGTGGTAGTGGCAGTGGTTGCGCAACCGTGTGGATGTAGTTAATGCCACTAAATTGCAGGCTTGAAAGTAGTTAAGATTATTCCAGAAAAAAAAAAAAAAAAAATGAAGCACGCTCTCCGAGAGAGAATCTCAGCAGGGTGCTGGCAAAGCCAGAGGCGGGGTGGTCTGCTCAAGTGGGTTGGAGACCACCAAGGGGAGGTAGCCACTGGCAAGTGAGAGGCAAGTTCAGAGGGCCCCAGGTAGGAACCCGCATGATCCCCGGTGCTGCGTGTGGGTCTCTGGAGATGTCCCGAGGCGCAGCGGCTGCCAGGCTGCTGGTGGATAGCAAGGCTCATCCAGGCAGGGCCAGCTAGCTCTGCCTCTGGAGGGCTCTGTTGTGTGTGCACGCATCACTTGGCAGTTGAGCCAGTGACTTTCCTGCCACTCTCGTGGGAATTCAAGAGGTCCTTGAGTTCAAGTGCCTACAATCAGCGGCAAGGACAGGGAAATACCAAGTGCACGGTAGCCCAAGTCGCAGCACACAGTGACCTTTTTATTGTTTAAAAACAAACGCTGCCTTTCCATGGCCTTCGGAGAGAGGTACTAATGGTATGGACCAGAATCCATGCTGCCCTGGCTAGAGAGGAGAGTCTTCCCTGCTAGATCCTGGTGCCAGACAAAGGGAGTCTAGATTCCAAAGGCCTGCGACAGGCCCTGCAAGAGATCCCACCCTGCCCAGCCACCTGAGCTCACAGATCTCAGAGGGATAAGAGACTGCATGGAGGCCACAGGGACCCTGGAAGGTGATGACTAAGCAAGATAGTGCCTGTCCTGTGCACCTCCCTGTTCTCCTTCCCTCCCCACTTCCTGGCAGGTAGGAATTTGACCCAGAATTTGGGAACATGGACCACAGTGGTTGAGGAAGTGACCTGCCAGTTTTGAAAAGAGCTTGAACAGAGGATCCAGGGACATCCTAGAAATATGATCATGCCAGTGGCTGGCTCTGTGGATCTTGGACGACTCCCCTCCTGTTCTTCTATTAGCTTCAATTTTATCACCTGCAGTATAGGAGATTTGTTTGAGCAAGTGTGTCAAGGGATCAGCCCAGCGCCCCGCCCCTTATGGTGTTCCTCAACTGATATGCAGCGGAGAGGTGGAATGGGTAGACGTTGTTTATCTCTTATCTGGTGTCAGAGAGAGGGGCTATGTGGGGAATGGGGATTTCTAGAAAAAATTCAGATAATTTATGGAATGCTGGAACCACCTAACATCTTAACAAAGCCTTGTGCCCTATGCTTTCATCTTGCTTCTGGCTAGAGGACTATCCCAGTCATTCTGGCAAAGTCCCCACCCCAGGGTCAAAGCCCCAATGTTCTGCTTGGGGAACGACACAGTTGGATCCAGATGCTTTCTGGGCAGCCAGTGCAGAGTCCACTGTCTCCTCATCTTTGATTCAGATCTCCCCATCGGTGTGTCTCCTCTTTGATCCGATCTCATCCATATCCACTTTGACAGCAGCTTTTTTTTTTTTTTTTTTTTTTTTTTCAGTAACTGGAGCTCTTGGCGTCCGCAGCCCACAGCTTAGTTTTCACGGAGCTCTCGCCTTTTCTACTAACACGTTCTAGTTAAGAACTGTTTAAGTTTTGTAAGGCTGGTAACAAGTAAGTTGGGAGGAAGCAGGGCTTAGCAGAGCACAAGCTCTGGGGAAGCAGGCAGGGTGAGCGGTGACAGTATGCTAACCCGGCTGGCTGGTCGGCTGGAGACTGGGTTTTGCTGGTAGGATTAGGTTTGACTATAGCCTACAGAAACACTAACATGGCAAGAAGTTCTGGGTGGAGCTGGGCTGGGACGCAGAGGTTGCTGTCCAGGGTGGTTCTGCTGCCCTGTCCCTGGAGCAGAGCTATTGTCCCAAGCACACTGTACCTTGGCTCCTTTACAGTTGACAGGGATAAGCTCGTGACCAGTTCTGAGTACCTGACCCTGCCTTGCTCTCTGAGCTGGAGGATCCGTTCTGATCAGACTTTCTCTTAGGTTCTTTGACCAGTTGCTTGGTGAGAGCTTGGAACCTGGCTATAAAGGGCTGTTCGGCTGGCCCAAGGCCAGACACTCCCATGGTTGCCTAGCCCAGTGTTTAGGCCCTTTAGAGGTCTCTGACTTCAAGCATTCCTGGATTTTTCTGGCTGGGCTTAGAGCATCTTTATCTTATCTATTTATTCTTCCTTGTATTTGAGCTTGTGCGTTTGTTCGTGTGTGTGTGTGTGTGTGTGTGTGTGTGTGTGTGTGTGTATGTGATTTCTGATGATGCTGTAAGTATTTGGTGGGGGGTGGGAGGAGGAGGAATACAAAGTTGCCTACCCTTCTTACTATTCTTCTAGACTTCTTTAGGAGTTTTGTATTAATTTGGAAGACAGGAAGAAGATTGGATTTTTTTTTTTTTGTAAGAGAGATGAATTAGCTATCACTTTGTCATTGATAGGTGATACAAACTCCAACTGGCATGCAGTATAGATGGGGGATTTATTCACTTGTACAACTGTAGGGCGCAGGGAGTCACTGCCTCCAGACCCAGCTGGATCCAGTTCCTAAATTACCTTGCTGGAATCTGACTCTCTGGGTTGGCTCTGCATGGCCCTAGCTTGCCGCTGTCTAGGCTGCTGTTCCTGGGGACTGGCAAAGATGGCTGCCAGCCTTTCTAGAATAGCTGAACCCTCCTAATCAGATCCTTCACAAAACCTGAATCCAAACTTGCCCACTTGGCCAGCCTTACTTACCTGGCATTAGGGGAGGGATAGCTTTCCCAGAGATAGTAGACTTCTCTCATGGGTGGGGGGTGGGGGGGCGGTGGGAGGGAATTGTTGAGATGTAGACCAAACCAGAGACGTCAGAGAAGAAGGAAATGGCTTTTTGTGGGGACCTTGTATGTATTTCCTTCCCTCCTTTCCCAGAAAGGCATGGAGGGGAGGCTCAGGGTCATGGCCTAGATTAGGCCATTTGTAATGGATTAGTAATGGCTGCTACAGCTTCCTGTTCTAAGGACACAAATCTCACTCATAAGAGCTCTACCCTGTGACCCAGTCACCCCCCCAATACCCCATCTTCTAACATTATCACCTTTCACTTTGGGAAGTAGGATTTCAACACATGAATTTGTGGGGTCGTATTCAGTCTACATCGACTTGGGGTCCGAGTGTGCCTGGCATGCGGGAAGCACTCCGCCTAGCTTTCTTATTTTGGTAAAAGACCTGGAAGGTAGGACTCTCCTTACCGTCATTATTTGTCTATAAAAGCAAAGCCAGGATGACTGTCTTGATCTCAGAGGCAGAGTCGGGGGCAAGGCCAAGGCCGCCTTTGCTTGGCTGCTTCTCACCTCAGTACAGTTCTTCCTTTTGTACTTGAATTTCTACTCTGGAAGTTCACTCACTTGTTCACTCGCTGATGTGTTCATTTAATTAAATGTTGAGTTCAGCCTAAATATTACCCCCAAAGCTTACATGGTTCTGAGACATTTTGATAAACTCAAGAACTGTATGAAAGATTTGGGTAAGAGGGGCCCTGGGGTCTGTCCAGTCTCAAGTTCTGAGAATCCCCTAAAAGAGACAAGGTGAGTACAGCGTAGGTCCAAACCCCAAGATGTCCTTGCAGCTACCTGCCTACCCCCTCCTCCCTTCCACTCAGGAATTCTGAGAATTTGCTCCAGGCCATGGAGTAAGCCTGGAGATTTGCTGATTGCAGGCAGGAAAACTAGACTGAACATTTTTTTTTTTCCTCCTCCTGAAGATGCATTCTTTCTGAAGCAGGGGATCGATTTCCAACAAGATACACAAGCTTCCAATGAAGCTACTTATGTGAGTCTGGAATGAAGCCGTGCAGATCCTCTGCCAGGGTCATTTATCTCCCTGGCTTGAGGAAGCCACAACCCTTTCTGATGAGGGGTACCGTGTTGCGGAGGAAGGGGCAGAATGGGACAGCAACTTGATAGGAGAACCAATGGGTGAGAGAAGTGCAGTAGGAAGCAGGGGACACGGTGCAGCGCTGATGTCCCTAGTCTGAGCTTGCTGACTTGGGTCATTCCCAACCCCCCCCCCCACCTCCGCCTCCGTCCTTTGCCACACTTCCCCTCTGTCAGTGGGAATGAGTGGTCCTCTCACACCCACTGACAGTAAAGGGGTAGCACAGGCATTTTAGAGGAAAGACTTGGGTTTGACTCAGCCTCACCTCTCTGGGACCTTGGGTGCTCTTTGGAGATAAGGGTATAGACAGAAAAGATCAAGTTCAGTTGAGGTCAATTAGGTGGGCCTTGATCTGGTGTGGCTAGCATCTTATCAAAGGGGGAAAACGTACATAGAAAAGGAAGATAGCCACCTCCAAGGCAGACAGAGAGGACGCAGACAGAGCAGCTCTTTCCCTTGAAAGCCCTGGAAGAGCCCAGATGGCAGTCTGGTATCAGCCCGCCAGCCTCTCAGGCTGCAGTTCCTGATTTTCTGTTGATGCCATGCACAGGTAAGTAGGCTGTCACTTGCAGCCATAGCGATGGACACAGGTGACCTTCCCCCCATCAGCCTCCTGACCAATACTGTGGGGACAGTGGCGTCTGCCCTCCCAGGTTGTTTTAGGACTCTGGGGCGAAGGTGTGCATGAGAGACTTAGCGTGGCTTTTGGCATATTGTGAGCACTCAATAATAGTGGTGGCTCTTAGTCCTGTGCCATGACCTCTTGGCTCTATCAGGAGAGCTTGCAGAAGGTAGACAGCTGGGACAGGGCCAGAAAGCCCCAGTGGAGACCTTTCCCAGGGAACTGGGTCACCTTACGTACCCCTTCAAAAGCCTGTAAATGTAGAGGAGGCCAAGAATGCCCCATTAGTGGAGCACCTAATGGTTCTTAGCTGGAGAGTGGTCTCGGGCCTAATTGACAAAGCTACAAAGCCGAGGTCCTTTATTTTTATATGCTGGCTGTACTCTGGGTATGTTGAGCTGCTCTGAGGATCAATATGTGCGGCCGCCACGGGCATTTTTGGGCATTATGTGAAGGAGGTAGTGTGGTCACCAAGCAGGGACAGATGCTCTCTGGACGACCCTTACGCTCCTTGAGCCTCAGTTTGCACATCTGCAAAGGGAACGAAGTGGAGCAGCCAGCTCAGGAGCTTTGCTGCTAAGCTGTGTTGAGGACCTCAGAGTCGTGCGTGAATTCTATGTGCACACGTGTGTCTTGGGGAAGAATTTACACTTCTCTTTTTGGAAGTACTGGAACTCGAACCCAGAGCTTTTATGTATGCCAAAAGCAGGCACTTTACCACTGGGCCATCGACTGGGGGAGGCAGGTATCCCAGCTGTTTTATCTGGGTCTGGAAGGAGCATCTACCTCCCAGGTCACCCACCACCTAGATTACCTTTCAGGACTGCTGACTCCTTGCTGAACTGGACTTCTGAGAGTCTGCTTCTAAGGTTGCTTCTAAAACCCGGGTGCTACAAAGGTAGGAGAGACCAAGGACATAGCAGAAGGCTGACTACTGAAGACTTTCCTGGTCCGCAGGCTCCTGCTGTCTGTCCTAGCACCCATCTATCTCAGCTGCAGGCTGTCCTTGCTACCCTACAGCCCACTATGTGATAGCCAAGTGATGGCTCTCCAGCTTGCCACCTCCTGTCTCCTGCATGCCTCCAACAGCCTAATACTGTTGCTATGCTGACCCTACCCCCATCCCGCTCAGACACGGTTGCTATGGTGACTCCACCCCCATCACACTCAGATTGAAACCCAAATCTCTTGCAATCCCCACCTGATCCGGCTTCCACCTGCCTGGTCCCCTGCCACCACCACCACCACCACCCCCCAGCTCCTGTCAAGGAGCTGCAGCTTGCTGAGCTCAGCACTTCCCAAGCTCCATGGTAACATGTCCTAGGCTCATCCTCACTGAGCTCTTTGCCCTGACTAATGCCCCCCAAAGCTCCTCTTGCCTCTCCCATCACCTGGCTTCTGTCTGTCCCCACCTCATACACACCCCAACCCCTCATCTAAAACAGTTGACTCCCATGCTCCAAATGGCCCAGCAAGTCCAGACCTAATATTTACCCCCAGAGAAATAAAGACATGTCCGCCGAAAGACTTATACACAACTGTTCCAGACTTACAATGGCCCAAACCTAGAAGCAAAGCAATTGACCATCCACAAAAGCCAAAGCCATCCATATTGTCACAGATTGAGTGAGTGTATAGGGGACAGAAGCTCCAAGAGACAGCTGGGACTAGCCACCTTTAGTGAGTACCCGTTAGTGGCACCAGCTATTGAGCACTGGTGATTCAGAGCTGCTGAGTCAGCACGTTCCCCTCACTATCAAGCCCCGAGCTAGGCCCAGAAGCATCTCGCTGACCTCATCAAAATTCCTGCAGTGGTCCTCCTTAGTCTTGAAGTTAATATTCGAGGTCCCAAGTAGATTCTGGATGCTCTCGTTAACACCAGACCCTGAACGACGTGCATTTTGTTCTTTGCATATGCACAGAATGTGAAGCCCTTTCTTATTCTGTACTGTAGCCTTAGCTGTAAGAGTTTGAGGCGTTATAGTAAAATTGGCATGAATTCTTCTCCTCTTCACAAATTCTGAGACTGTAACTAGTTTTCCATAGGACTCTTCTCCCCATTAGAACGATTGCCTTTCCCTTTCATGGCTGCACGTTAGCATGTCATGATGACAGTGTTGCTGCTTGTGAACTTTGGGGACATTTACTAGTGAGATAAAACAGTTAACTGGGGCTGGAACGAGCAGGGCCGGAGCGAGAGCTGGAGAGATGGCTCAGCAGCAGTTAAGAGCACTGGCTGCTCTTCCAGAGGTCCTGAGTTCAAATCCCAACAACCACAGTGTCTCACAACTATCTGTAATGAGGTCGGATGCCCTCTTCTTGTGTGTCTGAAAACAGCTACAGTGTACTTACATATAAAAAATAATCTTTAAAAACAACAACAACAACAAAAAAGAGTTAACTGAACTGCCAGGCCACCTCTGTCTGTGAGATAATGAGAGTGACTCCAGAGACCCTAATGGGCGGGTCATATACACTCTGTGGTTTCATCACGCTAATCAGAATGGTGCATGATTTAAAACTTAACGGATTGCTTACTTCTGGAATTTTCTGTACAGATAAGAGGAGGGTGACTAGAATCACATCTTCTATGCGATTTGCCTAACTCCATCCTCCCTCAGCACCAGTGGTCCACCTCTGAGTGGACAGTGGTGGACTTTGTCTGACCCACCACTGGCGGTTGTATATTCTCTGGTACATGGTT
>NC_034604.1:55077505-55117430 GCF_900095145.1 Mus pahari | reverse complement strand
ATTACTTAGGGATACTGGGCATCCGTGTACTGGAGACGATGGAGAGCAGGGATGGTGGGGACCCGTCCCCGGAACACATTTGCCGGCACAGTGCTACTTGGTCTGAGACTCAGCGGGTGATGGCCATGCGCACCGAGGCCTGGTCCCCGTGCTGCCCATATAGGCAGGATTCTTGCAAAATGCCAATTAAGATATTTGACCCAAATTTGGGTAAAAGCCCTTTTCCTGTTTCAAGTTGAGCTAATTATACACATTTATTCATAATTTATGAGGCCTGGTAAGTGGGAACAATTAAGGAAAAGGCCCTGGAAAAGCCAATTTCTCCTGTGTCGTATTTGCTTTGGGGGTTGCTGAGACCCTTCCCTTCCATCTGCCACAGAACGATGCTACTTTCATTACGACCGTCACCTTTCTCTGAGGTCATTACCCTTAACCGACATTTATTGAGCACTCGGTGGACCCGACTGTAACATCGACTCAATTGCTCTTGAGCCCGTAAGGCAGGTACCGATGCTGTGCCCATTTCAAAGGTGAGACCGTTGGGTTACAGAGGGTCCTGCGAAGGGCCTTCCCTAACAGACTCATGGCGGATGAGGGGATGAGGCCAGGCCTCAGCTGCTTCCTCAAATCTGTGACAACCCGCCCACTACAGTGCCATCTCCCCACCTCAACAGTTTCTGAATCTTTGGGGCAGTCCTATAATTGGTGACGGGTACCCTTGGGTAGTAGAGGAGGAAGTCAGCAGCTTCTGACTCAGCAGAGGTGGGCTGGCCCGAGTGTCTACAATAATAGTAAATCCCCAGGAGATGGGGATGCAGCTGGCCCTGCTGCTTTGAGAGCCACTGGTCAGAATACTGCCGCTACTCAGAGTCCCTGCCCTCACTGCAGGTGGGTGAGGGGCTCTGTCATCCTCTTCCTGTGAGCTTACATGGATATTATCCCAAACGGAGAAGCTGTCAGCTTGGTTACCGTTTCCTCCCAACACACATGTGGACTGTGGATAGCCTGCGGCTCGGGACTATTCTGTGACTTAGCTTTTCTTTGCCACATCTTCACAGAGCTGCCTCGTCCTTTTCGGCAACACTGATGCATTCTGTAATCGAGCTGTGTCATGGCTTTATTTCAACCTATCCTCTGATGGGTGGTCTTCTATACTTTAGATATTATAAAGAACCCCACTACCACCAACACCACGCCTGTGAAGTTAGGTGTTTTACAAAAACTTGGGAATCACTCACTTTGTGTCATTATTATTACTATCTTTGTTCTGTTCTGGGATTAATGTATACGGGACATTAGCTTTGCAGCAATGCTTTTCAGGTAATGGGCCTACATGTAAAATGGCAACTATTTTCAAGCTCTCAAAAAGACTCCAACAAAGTCCTAGAGAGACATACTATGTGGTCAGGGCCTTGAGAGATGTGCAGCAGGACAAAGGGAAAGGAGAGAAGCAGAGTTTCGTGCCTCGGGCCCACCCTATCTTCCAGTAGGCTTAGCAGTTTCAAGGAATAGGGCAAATCTTTACGATTCTTGGCTACCTGGTAAATTTGGGTCTTCGTATAAGATCCTGATGTACAGTTCATGAATAAGCAGGTTCCCGGCTGGGTATGGCCAAACTCAGCTCTGACCACCTCTTTCCCTTCCTGTCTCCTCAGGGTGGGGACTCTGGAGAGGAACAGCTGTGTGCTGACTTGCCAGAGCTTGACCTCTCCCAGCTGGACGCCGGTGACTTTGACTCAGCCACGTGCTTTGGGGAGCTGCAGTGGTGCCCGGAGACCTCAGAGACAGAGCCCAGCCAGTACAGCCCCGATGACTCCGAGCTCTTCCAGGTGAGCCCCGACTCTCACCGGCCCTACCCTGTGTCGACTCCCCAGTCTCCGCCTTCTATGCTTGGTCAAACCTATGCAGGTTCTTGGATCCTGTTTCCCTCTCTGGATCTATATCAGGCTTAGACCAGCTCTAGCTCCGGTGCCTGGCCTGTTTTGCCATCTCTAGAAAGTGGGGTCTGAAATAAGCTGCCCCTTCTGTGCCTCACAGGGGGAAGCAAGCTCTTCTGGCGGTCAGGGGGTTCTTAGTCCTCTGTGCCCACATTATTTCTTCACCCCCTTTCCTGTGAGTCAGGTGTCAACTACTTCTTGGGTTTATAAATGGGGAAACTGAGGCTTGGAGCAGTTAGGCGAGTCACTTCCTCGGTAGCCGAATCAGTCTTAGACTCCGAGCCGGGCATCGTTGATTCATGCTTGCCAATTCCAGTACCAGGGGTGCTGAGACAAGGAAGATGGCCATGAGTTTGAAGCCAGCCTGGGCTTCCTTCCATGAGTGAATTCTTATCTCAAAAGACAAAAGCCAGGAGCTAGGGAAATGGGCCAGCAGTTAAGAGATCGCTGCCCTTCCAGAAGAAGACTCAAGTTTGGTTCTCAGCACCCATGTCGGACAGCTCACAACCACTTGTAACTCTAGCTTCAGGGGATGTGACCCTCTCTTCTGGCTTCTGCAGACACTGCACACACGTGTATGGACACATACACCTAAATACATTATAAAGAAGTGAATCTTAGCAACTGCATTCAGCTATACAAGTCCAGCCCGCTTCCTGAGCCGTAACTTGGTGGTGAGGACTCCAGTGCGGAGCTTGGGGTATTGAGCATCTCTGCTGTCCTGGGTTTGCATGTATGCACAGCCTCACTCCATCCTCTCAGCAACTCTCACTAGAAGGGGCACCCAGAGGTGCAACCAAACCAGTGCCCAGAGCCATTCTGCAGAGTTGGCTCAGCTCCAGTGGCTTGGGTGTTCATCCCCTGGCACATTCCTTCCATCCCATTTACAATCACCAAACCCAGACACTGTTGTAGATGCCAACAAGTGCTTGCTGACAGGAGCCCGATAGAGCTGTCTCCTGAGAAGCTCTGCCAGAGCCTGACAAACACAGAAGTGGATGCTCACAGCCATCCATTGGACTGAGCACAGGGTCCCCCCATGGAGGAGCTAGAGAAAGGATCCAGGGAGCTGAAGGGGTTTGCAGCCCCATAGGAGGAACAACAATATGAA
The DNA here is from genome assembly GCF_900095145.1 of Mus pahari. NCBI lineage: Eukaryota > Metazoa > Chordata > Mammalia > Rodentia > Muridae > Mus > Mus pahari. Next base: position 55,114,382 of record NC_034604.1, on the reverse strand, counting down.
CCAACCAGTACCTCCAGAGCTCCCAGGGACTAAACCACCAATCAAAAAGTATACATGGTGGGACTCATGGCTTCAGCTGCATATGTAGCAGAGGATGGCCTAGTCGGACATCAATAGGGGAGAGGCCCTTGGTCCTGTGAAGGCTCTATGCTCCAGTGTGGGAGAATGCCAGAGCCAGGAAGCAGGAGTGGGTGGGTGGGTGAGCAGGGGGAGGGGGGAGGGGACAGGGGAAGGGTGTTTTTCCGGAGGGGAAACCAGGAAAGGGAATAACATTTGAAATNTAAATAAAGAAAATATCAGAAAGAAAGAAAGAAAGAAAGAAAGAAAGAAAGAAAGAAAGAAAGAAAGAAAGAAAGAAAGAAAGAAAGAAAGAAAGAAAGAAAGGAAAAAAAGAAGGCCTCTTCAGTTGAATAGTAGCATGAACTGTCTAGGGCACTCTTCAGAATAAAGCAAGTTCTACACACATTTGTTTATGTGCGTTGAGGGGGAGGGGTACAGTGGTCACAGAGGAAATAAAACTCCCCACATTGAAGATAGGTGATGGAGCCTTTGGACTCACTGGTGTCTTCCCAAAATCGTCTTTCCGGTAGGGGCAGGCGCTTAGGCTGAGCGTGCCTCTGTACCAGTCAGGCAGCAACGCCGTACTGTGCACGTGCAGGGCTCGCATGTCATTGTGTTGTCTCAGATAGTCCTGCAGATGGAGCTTGTCTGTCCTTCCAGAGCAGCCTGTCGAGTTCCCTGTGTGTCAGGGGCTGAGGTCATCAGGAGACTCAGCATGGAGGGAGATATTCCTAGATTAGCAAACCCATAAACCAGCCGCTAGGACTGCCAGGGCACACGGCAGAGAATGCCTGCAGAGTGGTGTCAGGAAAAGCCTCTTGCATTTAGCTGGGTGTAGGGCATCGAAGGGTAGAAACTGTGACCCTGGAGCAGCTGCTGTGTGCTTACGGGGCTGGGAAGGAAGTGTGGGTGACTGACAGGTCATCGGGGTCTCACCACAGAGTTTTGGTTTGTTTTTTTTGTTTGTTTGGTTGGTTGGTTGGTTGGTTTTTCAAGACAGGGTTTCTCTGTGTAGCCCTGGCTGTCCTGGAACTCACCACAGAGTCTTGTGCATCATGGTAGAGAGTATGGATTTTCCTTGAGACTATTCTAACCTGTAGGTTGCATGTTATTATTGAACTGTATAGGTGCCCAGAAAGCTGAAGTGACTACTTCAAGGTCACACAGCTGGGAAGGGTCAGGGCAAAGGCTCTGGCTTAGGAGCCCACAACCTACACTACCGTGTGGAACCCCTTTGCCAATCCTGTGAGAGCTGGGTCCTGGCCATGCAGGATCTCTCTGCCTCTGTCTGTCTGTCTGTCTGTCTGTCTGTCTCTCAGGATCTCTCTGATTCTGTCTCTTTCTTGCTGTCTCTCCATCTCTGTCTCCCTATCTGTCTCTCTGTCTCTGTCTTTCTCTGTTCGTGTCTGTGGAAGCCGGAGGACAACCTCTGTGTCATTCCTCAGTCACCAGCCACCTTGCTTTCTGCCTGTGTTTGGTTTTGAGAAAGGGTCTCATCGTGTATTCCCGCAGAGGTCCATTGCCCCTGCCTCCCAAGTGCTGGCATCAAGGACACACAGCACTACCTCCAGCATGTCTTCCCTTTTGAGACGGACTCTGTCCCTGGCCTGGAGCTCACCGGTCTCTTCTTCCTTAACCTTGGAATGGCAAGCTCGCACTGCCACTCATGGCTTTGTATTTTTAACACAGGTTCCGAGCCTTAATCTCAGTTCTCTTGCTTGCAAGGCAACCGCTTTACCAACGAACGGCCTCACCAGCCCTCTCCATTAAAAAACAAAACTTAATATACAGTGCCAAAGTAATGTTGCTCCCTCCCTCTTAGGGGCCAGTGATTCATCTAAGACAGGAAAAAAACAAAAAAAAAAAAAAAAAAAAAAAAAAAAAACCGCTTTCAGATTGCAGAGAGCTAATGGACAAGTGGGGCCAGACTGCCACTGGAGTCCATCCCCTGGAGACTGTACAAGCCCCTGTACCTACTCCAAGCTAGAGCCTCAGCAGGCCCCTGGAGAAGCCCTGCCCTGGGTGACATGGATTCAGAGCAGTTAGCTCACAGTGGGCTGAGCTCTTACACCAGTAGCTCTCTGCTGCACGCCCTTGTCCCCATGACACATAAATGCAGCTGCTGTACAGGTAAAGATGTGTGTAGAGACTGTTGTCGTCATTGTCTGTGTGACATCCCTCTGTCCCTTCTTGAACTCAAGGGCTGTGTCACTGTTGTGCATATAGTACCTCAGGGCTTTACCTTGTCTGTGTCTAGCATTGTGTCCGCCCCAAATAAATAATAGTCACGCAAGCAGAGTCATGGGCTGCGTCTCCTGAGGCATTTGATCACTTCTGCTCATGGACACCCATCTTCTCTCTATGTTCTCCCTGAAGATGGAGGTTGACTCATTTCTGAAGCCCTTGCATATGGTAATGGTTCAATTAGTAGGTCCAAGGAGCTCTCAAGGACCAAACAGGAGCTCTTCCAGCATCTTGAGTGGAGAGGCCCAGGGCCCACTGGTTCTGGTCCTCTTTCTGCCATTAAGTCAGGCAGCTTTCCTCCTGCCAGTGGGCGCCATGGAACATGGAGCATCGAGCATTGTGTCAGAGTCCTTTTCTGACCATCTAACAGCCCCCCGTGGCTACAGGGCTTGCTACAGGAACAAGCTAAGAGAGGATCTGGGGACACGGGCATTGCTTTCCATCTTCTGAATGTTCCAAAGTCTTTGGGCCAGGATATGACAGGCACTTAGTTGGATGGTCTGGAGTAAGCAGGTGTTTGGCTATTTTTGTGCCAAGGGGGCCTTGGCAAGTTCCCTTTTGGAGGACCTCAGTTTCCCCTTGTGAGGAATGAAGAAGGAACATGGAATGTGTAGCACTGTTTCTTGGTGTGTTAAGAATGGAGGAAGAAAGTTACCAGTCCTTACAGATGCTGGGAATTCACGGGTTCTCTCAGAAGGGCATGCTGGGGCGTGGGTGACTTCCTGAGTACCTCCAGACTTGTGGAGGCCTCCTGAACGGGCGAGGATCTCTGTCTATGTGCTCTTGTGGCTCTCCTTCATGCCACTCCAATCCCCAAATGCAGTATTTCATTAAGGTTTCTCCGAGGCTCCTTTTCCTCTAGCTTGAGATGAGCCTGGGAAGGCTGGGGGCGGGGCAAGTCTATTAATATCCCCTTTCTCAGCTGATTAACTCGCCATTAATTTTCACTCCATTTCTAAGCTGAGCAGGGGAACAAGCTAATGGGTCCAGGCAGGATGCAGTGGCTAGCTCCAGTGATATCCAGAGGCGCCTCCAGGGCAGCCAGGAGACCTGGAAAGAGCCATGGCAGTGTGTGGATAAGGTGGCCCTTCTCCCAGCCTCACCCAGCCATCCCAGACCTATTCTGCCCATCAGTGTAGGTTACACCCAACCTCATCGTGGTCTCTGCCATTTGGTGCTCATCCCCACCCAGGCCTGTGCTCTGTAAGTTAGGGTTCTCTCATCCTTGGCCGTGCCCTGGCTTGCTATGTGGCTTTGCTAGGTCTTTGTTCTGAGACTTCAGCCCACATGTGGAAAGAATGGCAGGTAGGCTTCCCAAGAAACACCAGCTGTGACTGGCAGAGGCTGTGGCCTAGAGCCATGCGTCCCCAGGACTCTGGCATGAAGTCATCCATGCCGCAGGTGAGCTGGGAACACTCATGTGGCTTGTTTGGCACCCGTGGCCACTGGATGACCCTAAACGCCCTTACAGTTTTGCTCTATGTGATAATTTATGGCACCCTGGGAATTCTCATTCCACCTAGCACTAATGACATCATTCTGAGTGACTTCGCTAGAACCTGAGAAACTGAAGTTGGCCAGTCACCCTCTTGCCCCTTGTCTTTGTTCAGCAATTTCGTTGCTTCCCACAGCCAAGCTTGGAACAAGGAATGGTCCTGTTGTTACACCCTCACCTTGTGTAGTAAGTTCAGTGGAAGGAACCACCTTGCCCAAGGCCACCCTGGTGGTAGTGGCAGAGCTTTATGTGGCCGTCGCTCAAATCTCCCTGGGTCCCCAGTCCCAGGATCTTAATTCCCCATCAGAGCTAGGAAGCTGTTAGAGAAATGGAGCAGAGTGAGTCTTGCCTGGAGACTGGGGGAGTCTTGCAGGTAGGGGCAGCCACGGGAGACCTCATCGCTTTCTAGACCCACAGTCCACAAAGCCCTGGCTCAGACCCACTAACAACTTCTGACTTTTTTTTTTGTTTTTTTATTCTTAGCTCTGTTCTAAAAATTACAAACGCATTTATTCTCCTCTCCCCGAGTCCCCGATTGAGTTACTCAGCTGCTGCCGCTCCAACTGGAAGGTTGCAGCCTGGGACAGATTTAGTGCAGCCAAAAGGCCATCACGAGATGTGTATTTCAGATGAACTTCCTGAAGAAAGGATGAACAGCTGGATCTGGGATGGGAAAGCGTGCCTTGGAAGGGACCATGTGATAGCTTGAGCTTCTGCTAGTGCAGACCCAGGGACTCAGGGTTACTGATGGGGGTGCTTGGCCTAACCTAGCAGTTTGGTCTATGCTCCCAACCTAGAGCTTGGGGGCTTGAGGGGCTGGGCACCTCAGTGGTTGCAGGCAACGGAGAAGCAGAGCCCTGATTTATTTGTGTATAGCCATGTGGTCCAAGCCCTGGCTTTGCCTGATACTTTCTGGGTGATCAGTTTTCTTTGCCAAATGGAGATTAGAACCATGCTCCCAGCACGGTGGTGTTATGTGAGCTCCGAGGTGCTATTGACAGCCTTCCAGTCCCTCTCAAGACCAAGGTTTTTACCCTGGGTGTCCCCTTGGCCCAAGCCTTGTTTTCTTAGTCCTTTGCTTGGCTACTGAAGTTTAAGAATCAGCCACTGACCACTCTAGGCAGCCTGCAATCTTGTTCTTTTTTCCTCTCCCAGGCACCTCTGTCTTCCCCAAGTCTCTCTCAAGCTCAGAGATGCACTCACTTGTTCTCTTGTCTCGCTCAACTCTTCACAAAGAGTCAAGTTCTAGAAGGGTAGGGACTATGGTGGTCTTACTCTGCTGAATGGTCATTGTCCAACACAAAGCCAGATGCAATTCATCCTGGGATGGGATGGGATGGGATGGGATGGATGGGATGGGATGGGATGGGAAGGGAAGGGAAGGGAAGGGAAGGGAAGGGAAGGGAAGGGAAGGGAAGGGAAGGGAAGGGAAGAAGTGGGGTGGGCACTGGTTCTCATCATTGTCTCTGAGATGGTGGTAGCGGAGTTAGTAAGTATAGCATAGCAAGTAGTAAGCGCTTGCTTTGTGTCAGGTACTGTTTTCCAAGCACCTGCAGTCACCTGCTCATGTTCAACAAGAATTCCTTGGTGTGGGTCCTGTCTATTATCCCATCTGGCAGGGGAGGACCAACTTGCCCTTAAGAACTCACAGTTGGTAAGTGTGGCCTTTGTGAGTCGGCAGCTCCAGAGCTCAAGCTCCTAACTATAGCACCCACTCCCTCTACCCAAGGGAGCAAAGAGAGCAAACCCAAGGATTCCATGGGAAGTCCAAGCTATTTTTTTCATCACTCTAGTTATCACTGCCCCCATTGAGCCCTAGGATATCCAGTCTCTACTCTGTGTGGGCCCCAAGGTTCAAGGGGCTGGGACCCTCCTACCAAGGATGAAGAGAAGCTTGAGTCTTTGATGGAAGAGGCAGGTATCTCTAAATAGGCTTCCTTCTGCCTAGGTCACAGCTCAGTGAGCAGCAGAGCCAGGACTGGGTCTTCAGGCGAGGCCCTTCCCATAGCCTGCTTATCAAATTCTGTGGTTCCTGGAGCTGACAACCTATTTACTGAGTATTCTAGAAATATGGAACAGATTTCTTGGGCTCAGGGGCTGGTGGCTGTGGTTCGTCGGGGTAGGCAGCTGGGTCCCCCCACAGTGCCTAACCCTCTCCTCTCCCCTTCTTTGTTTCTTCCATCCAGATTGATAGTGAGAATGAAGCCCTCTTGGCTGCGCTTACGAAGACCCTGGATGACATCCCCGAAGACGACGTGGGGCTGGCTGCCTTCCCAGAACTGGATGAAGGCAACACACCATCCCGCACCCCAGCTTCACCTGCTCCCTTATCTGCACCCCCCAGCCCCACCCTGGAGAGGCTTCTGTCCCCAGCGTCTGACGTGGACGAGCTTTCACTGGTGAGGACTGTGGCCTGGGGCCGATGTCAGACTGCAGGCCGGTGAGAGCTGGGCTGTGAGTTCGAGCTCAGTCAGGGCCCTGAGCATCAGAGCCTGTGGTGTGAGGACTCCCTGGACCTTAGCCTTCCTTCCTGGGCCGTGAAATTAGACTTCATTCTCGGTTTCTTTTAAACATTAAAACCACACACAAACATTTTCACAAAGATAACACACGTAGGATAAAAACCCAAGCAGGTATCGGAAACGTGGACAGTAAAAGCAAACCCTCTGAGCCCTCTCACAATTGCCTTCTTTCCCAGAGGTAACCATGGTTACTGATCTGTTACATGCCTTTCCTCTTCACCTTTTTTTTTTTTAACTACAAAAACAACAGAGCCTGCCTTATAGCCTGTTCATCACCTTGCTTCCTCCCTGCGGGGTGTGTGTGTGTGTGTGTGTGTGTGTGTGTCCTGGAAACCCTTCAGATGAGAGTGTGGAGCTCCATCTCCTTGTTGACTATGTAGGCCTTCCAGGTAAGGATGTCCCAGCCTTTAATCATTCCCCTCCTGATGGACATCCATTGTCACCTGCCCTGTTGTCACACACGGCACGATAGTCATCAGTTGCCCCCATGTAAGTAGATCCAGGTTCTAGAAAATAGAATTTCTAGGTCTGAGAATACATGCCTTCCATTTCAAATAGATCCTTTTAGGTTATGCTTCAAAGACATTGGACCAGTATTCACACTAACCCATACAAGTTAAGTGTGTGTGTGTGTGTGTGTGTGTGTGTGTGTGTGTGTGTGTGGAGTCTGTGAAGAAATAAGAGGAGAAGATACCAGCTCTGACTGTCCTTATGAGAGTCTGGACCTCCCATAATAGATACTTGCTGTGGGCTCTAGCTGAGGATGTCAAAGCCCAGGCACGCGGAGTCAACTCTGTGAGCTGCTTCCTTTCTCTGGAGTTTTGGAGCTTCTGGGAGGTTTAGAGCCGGTCAGAGCTGGGAGGGCTCTCAGATCCTGGAAAGGCCCTTGTTAAGCATCGTGTCCTGCTCTGGGGAAACGAGGGCCTAGGGCGTGGGTCTCATAAGTTGGTATGGCAACCAAGTTAGACCCCATGTGTACTTGTGTGGTAGGGCCCTGAGGCTTCCCTTCTGCTGCCTTTGAGGCCCCAGAGCATTGAGGGGACTTTTACCAAGTGTCTACTGTGTCCCTGCCCAGATTGTGTTCAATATCATAATGCGGCTCCTTCCTGTGGGGTCCTGCATCCTTCCAGACTGGAAGAGGTCTCTTAGATTTGAACCCCAACTCTCCTCGTGAGAGCCTGTGGGTCCTTGGACACACACTTTCTCTTAGCCTCTCTCTGACTCAGCTTTCTGATCCATGGGAGTGGATCACAGGGCCTGGGTCAAAGGCTGTTGAGAGGATTACAGTGGGTAATACCTAGGGAGCGTTTAGCACATTGCCTAACATACAGACCCACCGAGGACACACTGGCTGACTCAGCCCCGACAAGGCCATCAGTAGTAAGAATTCTCCATGCTTGCTGCACCAGGCTGCGGCAGGAGACCTTGTGCAGGGAAAGAGCAGCCCCTGCTGGTCAAAGGCTGGCTTAGTCCTGAGCCTTCAGTTCTGCCTGAGTGTTTCCCCCTCACTGTGTTAGCTTATGGGCAGTAGGACTGAAGGTCAAGTCTCCCGACATACTGATAGTTCTAGAGGGGCCCAGAGAAGCCAAGCAGACTGTAGGCCTTGCCTTAGATTCCAGAGGCCTGGCCTGTGAATCTAGAAGACCTGTGAACCTCTACAAATCTGTACAAATCCTGAAGTCAGCAGTGTCTGTTGAACTCTCAGAGGCCTTTTGTTTTGTTTTGTTGTTTTGTTTTAAAGTCTCAGATCCAGTAACTGATTGATGATTGATTGACTGATTTATTCTTGGTGTCTCTCTCCTGCCCTCATCCTGTGTCCGTGCAGAGAAGGAAATAGATTGTTCAGGGCGTGACCTGGATGGGGCTGAGGTAGACTAGAACCAGATCTCTTCCCTCTAGCCCAGGATCCAAAGTCAGAAAGTGGCGTGTGTGTGTGTGTGTGTGTGTGTGTGTGTGTGTGTGTGTGTGTGTTCACGCGCGCGCGCGCACACACACACACACACACACACACACACTGTAGATAAGGTGTCAGGGGTCCTCAGTCACTTGGGTGTAGGGTGTGGCCTTTCTCTATCTGACCTTTGGTGCTCTCTGTTGGGGGTGCTGGGAAGACGTGTTCCCCCAGGAAACACTTGGTGCCATAGAACGATCCCAGGGTACCTCTCACCTTGTTCTCACCTTGGCTGTGGCGGAGCCTGAAGATATTTTTTTTCTTCAGTCTCTTTGCTCTCAGGGTAGATGAACTATGCACGTGCCAGCAGGGCCCGGAAGCTGGGAAGCTTCAGCCATCTTTATTATTTTTAAAGTTATCTGAGGGCTGGCGGGGGGGGGGGAGCTCAGTCGGTAAAATACTTGCTTGTCTGGCACATTATGAAACCCATAAACCTGGGTGTGGAGTTGCATCCCTGAACTCTCAGCACTTGAGAGGGAGAGACAGGAAGGTCAGGCATTCGAATCATCCTTAACGACATCGTTTGAGGATAGCCTGGGCTACATGTGACCTGACCCCCCCTCACTCCCCCCCCCAAACACAAAAATAGTTGAAGAAAAGACAAACTACAGGTTGGCATTCTTTTACTTGTATGCAAACAGCTGATTGGGTTGAAGGTAGCGTATACCTTGGATATATTCTTGTATGATTATATATTAGGATTGAAGCCCATCTCGTGAAGGCTTATAGGAAAATAGTGTCAGTTGCATCTGGGAAGGACAAAGGCCCTTGAGAACGAAGGGGACTTGCTTTTGCTTTTATTTTTTCCTAGACAGGATTTCTCTGTGTTGTAGCCCTGGCTGTCCTGCTCTGTAGTCCAGGCTGGCCTCGAACTCACAGAGATCCACCTGCCTTTGCCTCTTGAGTGCTGGGATTAAAGGCGTGCACCACCACCGCCTGGCCAGGAGACTTGCTTTTAATTGTCTACCTTTTAGAATTACACACACACACACACATATGCACACACACACACACACACACACATACACACCCATGTGTGTGTTATGTGAGTACTATGTACTTAATTAAAGAAATGCATTCTTAAATGCCACGGACAAGGAGGAAGTCAGCTGGACCCCATCTCAAGCATCCTTTTGGTTTATAGCCTCTCCATTGGTACATCTACATATGTATACACATGTATCTATTACAGGCCTATGGAGTTAACTGACTCTCACAGTAGACTGAGCAGGCATCACCCATACTTGCTCCCTTGGGTCACTGACTGTACTAACAAGGAGGTAGTAGTAGTTGGGAGTTTGGTAGACAGCTATCTGTTTCCTGGCCAGGGCGTGGTCAGCTGGCATTTGGTGCCCTGGGTCTCTGAGTGTGCCTGGCCCTAGTTTTTTCCCCTCTGCCTCTTCCCAGCTACAGAAGCTCCTCCTGGCCACGTCCTCCCCAACAGCAAGCTCTGACGCCCTGAAGGACGGGGCCACCTGGTCCCAGACCAGCCTCAGTTCCCGAAGTCAGCGGCCTTGTGTCAAGGTATTTCCACATATGCCCAGAAGTAACCTGAGTCCCTAGGTGGCTGTCAGCTGTGGCCACGAGTGGCAGATTCAGTTTACACCAGTGTCTCTCTCTCTCTCTCTCTCTCTCTCTCTCTCTCTCTCTCTCTCTCTCTCTCTCTCTCTCTCTCTCTCTCTCTCTCTCTCTCTCTCTCTCTCTCTCTCTCTCTCTCCCCCCTTCCTTCACAGCTCTGGCTGAGCCAGAATCCCAGTCACTACTCCTTGAAACCAGCATAGTTTGAGCCTCTAAACAAGAGCTCTGTACTTTCCCACACTTGAGTGTTTTGAGCTGTGAGACATTGACACACATCTTGACACGTATTAGAGCAGAGACGGGAAGGTGTGGACTCCTTTGCGGCTCATGAGCTAATGGGGAACATCTGGCTTTGGAGGCCACAGTCCAGATCATAGTAGGGCTTCGGGATTTCTGAGGAGGAGCCTCTGGCCACTGTAGAACCTTGTACACAAAAGGTGACACCCATACCTCTCCTGACCCTATTTCTTGGCGGACCAGAGAAAGCTTAGGTGGATGTCTAGAAGGGTCTACAGTGGCTCTGCGGCTGGGAGCCCTGGAGAAGTCTGGCCATCTCTTCCTTCCTCAACTCAATTTGCCAGATGCCAGCCCTGCTGGGGTCTAGGGATAGAGTGAAGGAACAGGCCATTCCTACGATCCTGAGAGAGATGCTGGATCTTCTGGGTACTTCCTAGAGCAGGCTGGGGGAGAAGTATTGTGCCCCTTCCTGCTCACTCTGGCTTATTTCCTTCTCCAGGTGGATGGCACCCAGGACAAGAAGACCCCCACACTGCGGGCTCAGAGCCGGCCTTGTACAGAACTGCATAAGCACCTCACTTCGGTGCTGCCCTGTCCCAGAGTGAAAGCCCACTCCCCAGCTCCGCACCTGAGCCCTCAGCTCCTCTCCAAGGAGGAGGAGGAGGAGGAGGAGGAGGAGGAGGTGGGAGAGGATTGCCCAAGCCCCTGGCTGACTCCAGCCTCTCCCCAAGACTCCCTAGCACAGGACACAGCCAGCCCCAACAGTGCCCAGGCTCCTGAGGAGGATGTGAGGGCCATGGTACAGCTCATTCGCTACATGCATACCTACTGTCTGCCTCAGAGGAAGCTGCCCCAACACGCCCCAGAGCCAATCCCCCAGTCCTGCAGCAGCCTCTCCAGGCAGGTTCAACCCCGATCCCGGCATCCCCCCAAAGCCTTCTGGACTGAGTTCTCCATCCTAAGGGAACTCCTGGCCCAAGATATCCTCTGTGATGTTAGCAAGCCCTACCGCCTGGCCATACCTGTCTATGCTTCCCTCACACCTCAGTCCAGACCCAGGCCCCCCAAGGACAGTCAGGCCTCCCCTGCCCACTCTGCCATGGCAGAAGAGGTAAGGATCACTGCTTCCTCCAAGAGCACCGGGCCAAGACCCAGCCTGCGTCCTCTGAGGCTGGAGGTGAAACGGGATGTTAACAAGCCTACAAGGCAAAAGCGGGAGGAAGATGAAGAGGAGGAGGAGGAAGAAGAAGAGGAAGAAGAAAAAGAAGAGGAAGAAGAGGAGTGGGGCAGGAAGAGACCAGGTCGTGGCCTGCCGTGGACCAAACTAGGGAGGAAGATGGACAGCTCTGTGTGCCCCGTGAGGCGCTCCAGGAGACTGAATCCAGAGCTGGGACCCTGGCTGACATTCACCGATGAGCCCCTAGGTGCTCTGCCCTCGATGTGCCTGGATCCAGAGACCCACGACCTGGAGGAAGACCTGAGCAGCCTCACAGACAATAGTCAAGGCCGGCAGCTCCCCCAGGGATCCCAGATCCCCGCCCTGGAAAGCCCCTGTGAGAGTGGGTGCGGGGACACAGATGAAGATCCAAGCTGCCCACAGCCCCCTACCAGAGGTATTCTGTGGTCCACCAGAGAGGGTGGGGTGGACATAGTATCTCCACTGGGGTCTAAGAGCACTCAGTCTTGTGTATGGAATGAGGTAGGATCTGGTGGTCCACTGCCCTTTCTGTACAACTTGGCAGACCTTCAGGAAAACACCTGGTCTTCTTCAAGATTTTCATCATGCATATCAAAGCACTGCTTAATGGACAGAGAACAAAAGGTCTTATCCATGCTTGGATAAGGGCAAGGGGTGGTAAAATAAATAAATAAATAAACAAATAAATAAATAAAGTTAGCAGTACTTAGGAGGCAGAGACAGGAGGATAGAATTTGATCGAGGAGAGAATATGTAGTCTGGGCTACATATGCAGCCCTGTTTCAAGTAAAATAACCAACAGAGATAAATGGAGGCCCAAGGCTCAGAGCTTGATAGTGAAGGACCAACCCATCACTAGAACCATCTAGGATCACAGCTTGGGCTTGGCGCCTTGGCCTCAATGCATGGCTCCTGTGCTGCACTGTTTGGCCAGCAAGGGTTGCCTGGCCCATTCCTGCTATTTCTGCAAAGTGAGGAGATCTGCTGGCTGAGACCCAGCCATGCAAGGTAGATCTGAATTGCACCCGATCCTTCCCTTAGATGACCAAGGCCATATGTCACCTTGAAGGGCATCTGTCCTTGGTGCCCCCAGAAATGTGAGGGCTCCCCAAAGGAGGAGAGTGTTTATACTGGTGTGTGTGTGTGTGTGTGTGTGTGTGTGTGTGTGTGTGTAATCTTATTTTCTTTTTTGTCTTTTCAGACTCCCCCAGGTGCCTCATGCTGGCCTTGTCACAAAGGTAGATTTTTTAGAAATTATCGGTCTACTATACCATGAGCTTTTGTCTTCGATGTGTGCATTTGGGTGGGAGGTTATCAGCCCCTGAGCCTGGCCCCATCCTCAGGACCTGCCTTTGTTGTCATCTTGAGCCCTCGGGATCCAGACTCTTTTCAAGGGGGTTGAGTTTTGAAAGGGAGCCTCTGAGCTGAGGAGAAAGACGGAGAGCCAAGATATTTCATGAGCTGGCATCTCCAGGACTCTAACGAGTGTTCTTTGGGGTCAGGGGTTGGAAGCCTAGGATGCTGGGGGGACCTGGAAGAAAGTTCCTTCCCTCTCTGGGCTTTAGTTGTTCAATCTACAAATCAAGGAATCTACATCAAACTTTGTCCGAGCCTTCCAAAAACTGCAACTTAAATTTCTTTAACAGCCAGGACGGGGCCCCTCAGCACATTCTCTCTTTCCATGGCTGACCCAGAGTCTATCACAGTGCCTTTTGGTCCCCCTCAGAAGTCTGGGCCTGTAGAAGCCCTCCTACTGACCAGCCTCTTCCCTTTCTGTCCTCCCTGCCACTACCAGCAACCCTCTTGGCAAGAAGAGCTTTGAGGAGTCCCTGACGGTAGAGCTTTGCGGCACAGCAGGTGAGCTAGGGATTCAGCTGGTGGGGTCCCTGTGGGGAGCCTGCATGGCCTGGGGAGGAGTGCATCTCCTCTTGAACTGATCACTGACAGTCCCCCCCCCCAACTACTCTAGCATTGAGATGCACAGGGAGCATACTGGGAAGGGGGTCAGGGCCTGGGGCCAGCCCTTCGCCTGCTGGTACCAGCAGGTGAGGAGGTACTGAGATCAGCTCTGGAGAAGACCAGTCTGGTCAGGCTAAGCCTTCGGGACAATGGTTAGCCATGTGCTCCCTTCTGCTTATTAAGGCAGAAGGTCAGCAAGGCCTGGTCAAATGGTGGAGTGCCCAGGATGGGGGAGTGCCAGGGGGGGTTGATGGACCAACAGGCGTTGGAAAACAAAGAAGGACGTGCTTAGTTGAAGAATTGATAGGAGTAAAGACACAAAAGAACGTAAGTACAGGGTACATCAGGGTTACTGGTCCGCTGGTCCTAGCTAAAGGCAAGATGTAGGAAGAAAGGAATAGCGGTCCCCAAAGGACCAAGGCATAGAGGTGCCTGGCACCCATTCTGTAGGCTTTGGAAGGCATGGAGAGAAAGGCGTGGGTATTTTTAGCACGTTCCTGTGGTGTGCTGGGAAGACCAGAAGACAAAGGCAGATTGAGTAGCATCAGAGACACCAAATGGTCGGTTTTCCCAATGGCACAGTTTCCTCTGTTCAGGGGTACCCTGAGGCAGGGCTCTTTAAATGATTGTCAGTAGAGCAGGAACAGATATCTCTGACCTAGACACATTAGCTGCCATTACCAAGTCCCAAAGGGATGCCCACTGACTTCCATCTCATGCCAGCCCCTAAGAACAGGAGGATCTCTGGGCTACATATGGGCTTAGGCAGCAGTGTGGTGACCAGTTAGTGATTCAGTGCCATCCACCTATAGGAATCTTGTGTGTCCTTGCAAACAGAACTCTTAATGTCCTCCAAGAAGACCTGCCTTTCCCTCACCTGTTTTTCCTCTTGCCTGGGCAGGACTCACGCCACCCACCACACCTCCATACAAGCCCATGGAGGAGGACCCCTTCAAGCCAGACACCAAGCCCAGCCCGGGCCAAGACACAGCTCCCAGCCTCCCCTCCCCTGAGGATCTTCCACTCATAGCTACCCCAGGGTCATCCCACAAGCTGCCCAAGAGGCACCCAGAGCGAAGCGAGCTCCTGTCCCATTTGCAGCATACCACAACCCAGCATACCACAACCCAGCCAGTCTCGCAGACTGGCCAGAAGCGCCCCTTCTCCTGCTCCTTTGGAGACCATGACTACTGCCAGGTGCTCAGGCCAGAGGCTGCCCTGCAGAGGAAGGTGCTGAGGTCCTGGGAGCCAATCGGGGTCCACCTTGAAGACTTGGCCCAGCAGGGTGCCCCTCTGCCACCAGAAACAAAGGCCCCTAGGAGGGAGGCAGACCAGAACTGTGATCCTACTCCCAAGGACAGCATGCAGCTAAGAGACCATGAGATCCGTGCCAGCCTCACAAAGCACTTTGGGCTGCTGGAGACTGCTCTGGAGGATGAAGACCTGGCGTCCTGTAAAAGCCCAGAGTATGACACCGTATTTGAGGACAGCAGCAGCAGCAGTGGCGAGAGCAGCCTCCTGCTTGAGGAGGAGGAAGAGGAGGGAGGGGAAGAGGACGATGAAGGAGAGGACTCAGGGGTCAGCCCTCCCTGCTCTGACCACTGCCCCTACCAGAGCCCACCCAGTAAGGCCAGTCGGCAGCTCTGTTCCCGCAGCCGCTCCAGTTCCGGCTCCTCATCCTGCAGCTCCTGGTCACCAGCCACCCGGAAGAACTTCAGGTATTCTTCATGGCCCTGGGGAGAGGGGTACCCGAGCAGCCGTTAGGTACCAGAGGGGAGGAGCCCCAGGGATTTGCTTTGAGGCTTAGGTTGCATCTCCGCTTGCAGCCCAACCTTGGTCAGAAGGCATGAGATGGGCTTCCCAAGACATGGGCTATCTGAAGCAAGTGAAGCCCAGCAGGGACTGTTGCAAAGAAACTCCACAATCTGGCCCCCTGAGACATTATTATAGCCTAATGAACTTGACCCTTGTTTCCTGCTTTGTGTTTGTCAACGGATAGATTTTTATGCGAGCAAGCAGACCCACATAGTTGAAAAGCAACATGATGTTAATGTGTAAAGTAAAGACCAGTGTTGTGGTTTTGATCTGTGCTCTGGAAAACACCCTGGGCTTTACTCCTGGGCTTGGTACTGCATTGCTTACTGCTGCGAACAGACCCTATAAGAGGCCAGTAGGGAGACGGTGCATCGGGAGCTAGCTTGAGCATCCCATCTGTGAGCAGTGAACCTAGAAAGGGGTTTCTATTGCTGTGATTAAAATGCCACAACAAAAAAGCAGCCTGCAGAGGAAAGGAGTTACTTCATCTTACAACTCTCAGGTCACTCTGTCCCCAAGGGAAGACAGGGCAGGGATGCAAGGCAGGAATCTGGAGGCAGATTGAGGGAGAGCAGCTTCTGCTTTCTCTCATCACGACCAGCTTCGTCCTGGAGAGACTCCAGAAAGATTTGCAAGGGGTGGAGGTGGGTGGGCGGCTGGCTGGGTGGGTGAGGGTGTCACAGTTCTGAGTGTGAGGTTACATGCATGGCCACTAGATGGAACTCTTTACTCTTGAGCAGAGACATGGCGTTGTCTATGGATCTTGTGAAGCCGCTGGGGTCAGGGATCTGCTGAGCACCTGAGTTTGTGGGTGTGGGTAATTCACATTTCTAACAAGTTTTCAAGTTCTCAAAGTACTCTGAGATCAGAATTCAGATCTTAGAGATACCCTAGACAAATTCAGGTTTACATGCACACATCTCTACTAGCTGTTCTTAGCTCTTCAAGGACCCCAAGAAAACAAAGGCCCCCTCTGCTCACCAAACGATACACACACATAAATTCTAGGAATGCCCCCACAAACCAATGTGGAGGTTATCTGTTACTACAAACGGCTTTCCCTGAGGAGTCACTGACAAGCCATCAGCTCGGCTGTCTTGCAGAACCCTCAATGCTTGCCTGCTGGTCCTTTTATAATTCCCCAGGACTTTGCTACTAAGACATCTTAATGTCATCAAAGTTTCCCCAGTGCTGAGCCCACCCCCCATTGCCAGCACTAGAGTTCCTGGGCACTTCCTTTCCCATCTAGCTCATGGATTTGAAACAGGGTCTGTATCCCAGGGCCCTAAAAGTTTATGCCTTCCCTGAGACTATAGATTCCCTGTTTTCTCTTCTTAGATGTAGGCCCAGGTGTAGGCCTGGCTGTTTTCTGCTCACTGGACAGAGTGACTTGGTTCTGCCAGTCCCTGTCCAACTGCCCACAGAGGTGTATTTAACAGGCCTGGAAACCCATCCCTCAGCCTTCTCTAGAGCTACTTCCTTCCTGTTGGCCATCAGCAGACAATGCACTGAGGCCAGCTGAACAATGCCAACCCAGTTCCAAGAATTTCTGTCTCAGCAATCTGGAAGGGAAGGCCCGCTAACTCTGGTCTCAGTGAATGATAACTCTTGACTCAACAATAGTGCTTGGAAGTTAGCAAGTCACGAGTTATCACCTTCTGCCGTGGTACTCGGAGCCTCACACATGCAGTTAGAGGATACGTGTTCCTTTTTCTGTTTTGTTTTTTGTTCTTTCAAGACGGGGTTTCTCTGTGTAGCCCTGGCTGTCCTGGAACTCGCTCTGGAAATCAGAGGTAGAGGTAGAAGAAACAGAGATTTAAGTTCAGTCCGTGGAGCTCAAAAGTCCATGTGCTTCTAAGCTCTATTTTTAAAGACTCATTTTTAAGCCCTGGGCAGGGCTGCAACCCTGTGAAGACAAGAGAAGCTGATGGATTTTGTAATGAACGTGGCCCTTCCAAGCTGGAGTATAAACAAGCATGCCTTTAGAGTAGACCTGATTCCAGCTCTCTCTTCTCCTGTTTCTAGTTTGGGCCAAAGCTCTGCTGGAACCCGAGCTTCAGACTTTCTTTTGGAAAATGGGAATATATAAAACCTCCTGGGATTTTTTTTTTTTTTTTGCATCTAATCAATAATGCAAAGAAGCGAAAGGGCTTTCTACCCCTAACAGTGAAGAAGGGCGAGGCCTGGAAGGTTGGGACAAGAATTAATACGGGGTGCTTCCCAGGAATCTCAGCCTGGGAGCCCCAGAGGACACCAGGCCAGTGTTTGGTCCTACACAGTCAGGGCTGGGTTTCTGCAAGAGTGAGATTGAGCACTGTGCCTTGCTTGTTCACTGACAGACGTGAGAGCAGAGGGCCCTGTTCAGATGGAACCCCAAGCGTCCGGCATGCCAGGAAGCGGCGGGAAAAGGCCATCGTAAGTGATCTGGGGTCCCTGGACCTAGGAAAAAAAATGGGGACAAGCCAGGAGCATCCAGGAAATGTTAAGCCTTCACCCCCTGCCTGGGGAATAATGAGCTGTAGGCTACATGAAGGACACTCGTCTATCTTATTTCACAGTAACATAAATAACCAAAAGCCATTAAAGGTAGTACCATGGGAAGCCCAGGATTGAACTGGCCGTGGTCTGCAGTAAGTAGCCACTCAGGACTCAGCTTCAGGGACTCTGAAAGAATCAAGGCAGAAGAGGATAGGACTTACGCACAGACAGGCTTAGCTGGTCAGTTCACACGTCTTCTGTCTGATCTTGGGCCTATTCTCCCTGAGCCACAGTTTACTTGTCTGTACGTAGGAGATTTGGGCCTTGTGCTTCAGAAGGGGTCCCTCAGGAAACCCATTCTGTCCTCTCCACCCACCTCAAGGATCTTCCCAGAGCCTGCCGTTAGATCCTGAGGTTGCCCACTAAGGTGTCCCGGGGATCCTTCGGTGTTCATGGGCCAGGCAGTTATGTCATAGCCCTAGAAAGAAGGGAGGGGAGGTATAACAGACACACAGAAGGACTAATGGCCTCACTGGTTGCCATGCTTTGGGAGGTGGGTGTGTGGGTGGGCCACACAAACCCAAGAGGTACACAGCCACATACCACAGGTACTTAAAACTACAGGGAAAGCCAGGCGTGGTGACACATACCTTTAATCCCAAAACTTGGGAGGCAGAGACAGGTGTATCTCTGTCCGTTCAAAGCCATCCTGGTCTACACAGTGGGTTCCAGGCCAGCTGAAGCTACATAGAGAGACCCTGTCTCAAACCAAACCAAACCACAGATGAACATAGCCTTCTTGGGTTAGGTGGTTTGACAAATCTGGCTTAATCCTAGGCTTTAGGTGACGGCAGTATAAAGACAAGTTAAGTCCCAATTCCTGTGGTTGAGCAGACTCATAAACAAAGGGAAATTTATGGGATTAAGAGTTGATATAAACTCCTTGAGATTGACAACAGTACTGACTAGAATTTGGACCATTGGGGTAATGTATTGACATAGGTGACTTACTAGTAGCTTAGGGATAAAGGAGCAACCAAAAATGCACAGGGTCCAAGAGCTCAGGTAGGGTTAGAAATTCACGGAGGAAGGGCTTTGTTTGTGGACCTGGAAGGACCCCAGCATCCCAAAACAGACTCTCTGACTGTATATGAGGCCCTGTTGTGGAGCCTGGCTCTGGGCTTTCTTTCCTGCCATCTGTGGTTGGCTGATTGGCTATGTGGAGAGTTGCTGGCTGTGCCTGTGCCTAGAGACAGCCTGTCTGGGCCACACACTATCTCAACCCACTAGAGCACAGGTATCCAGGCAACGGACCGAAGTCCATCAAATCACGAATGGCAAAAGAGAGGCAGGAGGTTGCAGCCTGGCCTCCCTGATTGTTTTCTCTCCCTGTCTGATCTGCCTGCCCACTAGCATCTAACTTTAGAGCCAAACTCTCCTGGGGGGGTGACCTGTGGGCACAGTGTCTGGGTCATGGCTTTATCCAGCTTTCCTTGGTAAACTCAGGTAAAATGGTGGCTCCTGTGACCCTAATACAAACCACGGTTCCCCAGTGTATCCTCAGCAGCTTGCAGGCTCACAACCGCAATGAGCAGAATATGCAGCCATCTGATGGTATAGCCCCTCTCTGCCTAGTCTCTGCTCAGTCCCTCCAGGCAGGAGCTTCCCCTCGGGGCTGCTTCTCCGGTAGTCAGTGGTCCCCCTGCTCCAACAAGGACAGGTCCTTTGGTATAGAGATTGTCGCCGTCCTCTCCCTGACTCTAGCAGTGTTGCTGCCCAGCCAGGCCTAGACAGAGACTCCAATAACGGGGTCCCTCTCTATCACCCCTTCGTGAGCAGGGCGAAGGCCGCGTGGTATACATTCGAAATCTCTCCAGTGATATGAGCTCTCGGGAACTGAAGAAGCGCTTTGAGGTGTTCGGTGAGATTGTAGAGTGCCAGGTGCTGACGAGAAGTAAAAGGTGAGCCAGGGCCAGCCATGACAGGTGAGGGAATGGGGGAGGGAGCCAGGAGCTGGGAGGGACAGAGGTGGGAGAAGAACCGTGGTGATTATAAAACTGGCGACAGCACTACACACCCACCGTGCTGGCGTGTGACCCGGCACGCACGTGCTGCCATGTGATCCAGTGCGCATATGATGCCATGTGATCCAGTGCGCATGTGCTGCTTTGTGATCCAGTGTGCATGTGCTGCCCAGTGACCCAGCGCCCGCCTTGCTGCCATGTGACCCAGCGCCCCCTCATTCATGCTTTCTGTCATACTTGACACTTTAAAAACCCATCCAATCTTAACTCTTCTCATTCTTGGGGGTCTCAAATAAGTTAACAAGGAAGAGCTGGAGCCCATGTAGGTGTCAAAGCCTTTGTTCAAACAACCATGCTGGGCAGGAAGTGCCCTTTGATTGAAGATACACTTGTTTTGCGACCTCACTGTGGCATGTCCCCGTGTTACTCACAGGCCTCCTTTCCTCTGCAGCGCATCCTGGGCCTGCAATCTGCTAACTAGTCCTGTCTTGTCCTCATTCACCTAGGGGAGCCGGTTTTTACTCTGTAAGGAAATCTTCAAAAAAGCAAACAAACAAAAAAAGCAAAAACAAAAAACCAAAAATACTGAGTTGCCTATGAACATTCAATATAGATGCCACAGATAGCTTTGTTGATTTTAAAGGAGTTCCAAATTATCTGCTATCATACCTACAAAGTAAGTTATTAGGATTTTAAATTCTGATTTAACAACATAATCATAATAAAAAAAATCTTTAGCCAGAAAGTAGCCTCTTGTCTAATTGTCATTCCTCACCTCATATCCATTTGGGTGGCTTTTGCTCTAGTTTGCTATCATAAGTACCATGACCAAAAGCAACCTAGGGAGGAGAGGGTTTATTTCAGCTTACAGCTTAGCCAGTGACGAAGGGAGGGAAGGCAGGATAGAAACTCAAGGATGGAACTGAAGCAAAGGCCATGGATTAAACACTTCTCACTACCTTGCTCCCCATGGCTTGCTCAGCCTGCTTTCTTATATAATCCAGAACGGCCAGCCCAGGGATGGCAGCACCCACAATGGCCTGGGTCCACTCACATCAATCATTGATGAAGAAAATGCCCCACCCCACAGGCTTACCTACAGGCTTAGAGGATCCCTCTTCCCACATTCCAACTTGTGCCAAGTTGATCAAAACAACCCGGCATAACTACCATTAAAATAAAAATGAAGATGTGCTGGTAAAAATGTGAGGGAAATGGAACTCTATTAGGGTGAAATGGAATATAAAATGGCACCACCGATACAGAAAACATTAGAGGAGTTTCTTAAAAAAAGCCTAGAAGTATTTGTGATCTAGCAATTCTGTTTATGGGTGTACAGCAATATATTCAAAAGAATTACAAACAGGATTGCAAAGAGGGACCCATGTTCATAGCTCACAACAGCAGAGAGTTAAGAATAATCCAAGTGCAGTGTATATGTATAGCAGGGTATTATGCAGTCTTAAGAAAGAGGCAATACATGCTTCGCGTAGATGAATATCCATTAAAAACAGTATGCTAAGGGAATGAACTAGTCACAAGAAGACCAATGTTGTATGTTCATACATATCGTATACCTAGAAACAGAAGGTGAAATGATGGTTGCTGGAGGCCCAGGGATAAAATGGAGATGCTGTCTAATGGCTATAGGAGAGCTTTTTTAGAAGATGGGCTGTTTTCTGTAGATCACACAAGGGATGGCAGTACATACCCACAATCACAGCACTTGGAAGGCAGAAGCTGGAAGCAGGAGAACTGAGAATCTGAGGACATCCTGGGTTGCACAGCAAGCTCAAGCCTAGCGTGGGCTACATAGTAACATCTATCTCAGAAAGACAACACAATCGAAACATTTTTCTAGAGACACATTGTGCAACCATGTCTATCTACTTAACACTATTCAACTATACAGTTAAAAAAATGGCAACTGTCATGTTATGTATTTTTGGTATAATTTTTGACTCACTACACAAATAGAAGTTTCCCAAGTTTTATGCAGTCTTCAGGATTTTGTCAAAACATGGGGAAAAGGCCCCAAAGAAAAGGCTTAGTTCGCTAGGATCATAAAAGCATACAACCCCCTTAAAGGAGAGTCTTGGACAAACAACCATTTTCAGACATTCACAGCAGCAGAAGGGCTCAAACTTGGCCCCGACTGGGACAAGCATGATTAGGAATCTCCTGTGGTTGGCCTAATCTGAGTCATAGGCATTTGCGGAAGTTGTGTATCAGAGGATTGTTTACTTATTGATAACGCTGAACTGTCAGAGCAGAGCTGGCTGGAGGTCTCCCTTGCCTCGAGTCCTTCCCTAAGACGCTTGCTTCTTGGTTGCCGCGGAGCTCTAAGCTCACCTATTAACCTCTCAGAGTTTCCTGGGGAGTTTAATTCATGCTCACTGTTCCAGCAGAGATCTGAGATCGGCAGCTCCGGGGGTTTAGCTTTGGGCGATAGGTTCATCCTGAACATATTATATCGCCATGTCCAGGGAGGTACTGTCATGTGACTTGATGCTCTCTGCAGAGGTAGGAAGTGGATGCTGCAGCCAGGTAGACTAGCAGGTGACATACCTACAGGTTAAGATGGGTCTGAAACATCGGTGGGATTAGGTAAGATGAAGAGCAAGTGGGCAGCCAAGGAAGCGGAGGCTGAGGCTGTCTTTGAAGGGTCTAGAGCAGTGGTTCTCAACCAGTGGGTTGCTACCCCTTGGGGTCGAATGACGCTTTCACAGGGGTCACATATCAGATATCCTGCATATTAGATATTTAACTAGGATTCACAACAGTATCGAAGTTATGGCTCTGAAGTTGCAACAAAAATACTTCTATGATTGGGAGTCACCATCACCTGAGCAACTGTTTTAAAAGGTTGCAGCCTTGGAAGGTTTAAGAACTGCTGGTCTAGAGAATGACAGAGAGAGACAGATGGAAAGGAGACATAGCAGAACCAGGGGAGTGACATGACAAATACCCCCTCCCACGGTCATCCGAATGTGATGCGATTGCATGATGTTCAGCAACTATCAAACATCTAGGAGTTCAGCTGCCTCTGCTGTCTCCACAGTACAGTGGTGGGTCCATCAAATCTCATTATCCCTCACTGAAGAGAAGCAGGCACATGACGTGGTTTCCTGCTCTTTATCCTGTGATGAGTATTCTTACAACATCCACCAGGCTGGCCTGGAGCATCTTCCCTTATCCTATGCTCTCCCTCCAGAGGACAGAAGCACGGTTTTATCACCTTCCGGTGTTCGGAGCACGCTGCCCTATCCGTGAGGAATGGCGCCACCCTGAGAAAGCGCAATGAACCCTCCTTCCACCTGAGTTATGGAGGGCTCCGGCACTTCCGTTGGCCCAGATACACTGACTATGGTAAGAGAGTAGAGTCTCGCTGTATTGTAATGAGTCCCAGAGTATGAGGGACAGTGTCTTCCTTTAATGCCACGTAGACTGGAGGCCCCTCTGAACATGGCCCCTTGTCAAGCTCCTGCCCATTGTTATTCCACGGCTGCTTTTTTCTGTGGCTGACATCTTGCTTTTTCTTCTGGCCTGTGGTCCTCCCTGTGAGTAGCTCTAACCACACAGTCACCTTCCTGTTCTCATAGGAAGATGTAGTCTATGTTCTCAGCCACCCGGCAGCTCCCTGGCTCTCCTGCCTCTTTACATGCACTCCGTGGTGACCCTTGACAGGCAAGCTGCTTTGCCCTTAATAGAGGGCAGTGTGGACAGATCCGGTGCCTGTATCATTTGTGCATAGCTTGGTAGGAAACAAAGAAACGGGCACAGAAACAAATGATTCGTAGAGGAGAGCCCATGGGAGCCTTTGCGATACAGGTAGTCCATCGTGAGACTTAAGTTTCCCCATCTGTACGAGATAGATCCATTAGCATTTCTGGGATGTTGGCCAGAGAGTTGTAGGGTGCTCTGATCAGGGACCCATTGCTCTACAACAGGAACATGGAAGCCATGAGGTCTTGTCAACATGGAAGAAATGTCACAGCAGAATGGCCATTAGCACTGTGATAACGCCCACTACCGCACTGTGACACTCTGGCCACCCCAGTTCCAAGAGGCCTGTTACCCTGGCCATCCCATTTCCTTGAGGCCCACCCTCAGTGGTAGATTTGCTGGTTCCGACTGAGTTTCTCACCACCTCACCTCTCACTGGCCCACAGATCCCACATCTGAAGAGTCCCTTCCCTCATCTGGGAAAAGCAAGTACGAAGCCATGGATTTTGACAGCTTACTGAAAGAGGCCCAGCAGAGCCTGCATTGATATCAGCCTTAACCTTCGAGGAATACCTCAATACCTCAGACAAGGCCCTTCCAATATGTTTACGTTTTCAAAGAAAAGAGTATATGAGGAGGAGAGCGAGCCAATGAGCGAGCGAGCGAGCGAGCGAGTGAGCGTGAGAGATCACACAGGAGAGAGAAAGACTTGAATCTGCTGTCGTTTCCTTTAAAAAAAAAAAAAAAACAAAAACAAATCAATGTTTACATTGAACAAAGCTGCTTCCGTCCGTCCGTCTGTCCGTCCGTCCGTCCGTCCGTCGTGTCTGTGAGTTTCCATGCTGTTGATGTTCCACTGCCACGTTAGCGTCGTCCTCGCTTCCAGCGGATCGTCCTGGGTGCACCTCCAAGTACTGTCAGTCGTCCTCTGCCCCTCCCACCCGACTGACTTCCTTCTGTTAGACTTGAGCTGTGTTCACATAACATCTTCTGTCTGTAGTGTGTGATGATGAAATTGTTACTTGTGAATAGAATCAGGAGTTAGAAACTCATTTTTAATTGAAGAAGAAAAAAAAGTATATCCTTAAAAAAAAAAAAGAAAAAAAAACACAAATGTATTTATGGCTCAGATCTACTGTGCCTGGGATTATCGTATTGCTTCCTTGATTGTTTAACTATGCACTGTCACAAGGTGTTTGCTACTGAGCTGTGCTGCTGCTTCCCTGGTCCATGTAGTCCTGGAGGTACTGGGTGGCCACTAGGTCCCCAGGAAAGAGGGGCTTGCCATCACAGGTGTGAAGAAGAGAGAGGTGTCTAGGTATCTTCTACCAAGTCCTGGTGTCTTTTATTTTGTGTGAGTTCCACTCAAGCTGTAATAAGAATCCCTTTCCCCTGTCTACCCACACTTGGAGGGTGCCTGTTTTTAGTGCTTAGACCCTTGAGTGCCTGTAAGGAAGGTGGGGTAAGCTGTGTTAGACCCATTCCACAGGGAAAGAGGATATAGTGCCCTGAGAGGTGAAATGTGAACTGTGCTGCCCAAGGTCTCATGGCCAGGGAGTTGGCAGAGCTGTGATCCACCCCAAGCCTCCTGACTGCTGGCCCCAGCCTGCTGCAGTAGTTAGCATAAAGATGCAAAAGTCAGAGGCTCGGGGAGTGGAATTGGCTACATTGAGCAATAGGCTAGAAGCCTAATAGCTCATTTGAGAATTGGGCCACCAGTTGACTCACCAGCATTAAGGCAAATTCAAGTTTCAGCACAGACTCAGGTGTCCCTGAGCTTCGATCCTCAGTGTCCTGCGACTTATCCTGCCCGCAGATACCCCTCAAGGTTCTGAGACCCCTTCAAATGGTGCACAGACTTCACCTAGGGGCTGTCCTTTGGGGGCAGGGAGGGCACCTTGCAGCCCATCCAATATCCTACGGTGTCCCTGCCTACCCCTCCTCTGTAAAGTTAGAGGTGCGAGTGAGGGGTTGCACAGGTTGGGGGTGGACAAGGCACTTCCAAGGAGCATTCACAGAGAGCTCCTCTCCACCCCATTCTTGACTATTGTCAAAGCCATAGCCAGTGTGACATTCTCTGGGTTCCCAGGGGCCCTTCGTGAGGGAGAGCCAGCTAGGCAGAATACCAATTCTAATGCTTCATATAGTTCAGTTCCTCCTTGGTCTTGTGACATTTTTCTTTCTTTCTCCCCCTCCCCACCCATTCATTGTTCTGCCAAATAAGAAAGTTTGAAAGTAAATGATTCATTAGACTACCCAAGCTAAATTAATCAGCTGCTAATGACAGGCTTATTCCTTTGATAATTGGTGGTTAGTTTTTTGTTTTGTTTTGTTTTGTTTTAAGATTATCAAATACCTCAGTAGAGAAAGTGAACCATGATCTTGTGCTTGGTGTTGGGAAAAGTCTTCGCCTATAGATAAGGAGGCTGGCTCTAGCAGAAATAGGGAAACAGGGTACCTGTGTGTGAGATCCCTTGACCTCCCTAAACCCCAGGTTCCCTTTCTGTGAAATGGACTGAGAAGCAAATTAGACAGCAGAACTCTTAGCTGCTGCCCAGGCAGTACATAGTCACTGTCACAACCCCCCCCCATCCTTGGAATGCAAACATAATTAATTGATCATAACACTAATTTTTCTGTGCCTGGTCGTGCTATTAGAATACACAGTGCTCTAGGCAGGCATTATTAATTGGTCAGTGTTTAACTGATTTGACATCCGGTTCTAATCTTTGGAAGACTATCATTGTAGAGCCATATGCTGGCTGGTTTTCATGCTGGCCATTCCTGTCATAACCTGATCCATGAAAAAGAAAAACTGCCCCTGAAGCCATTACTTGGTAGAGGACTCCCAAACTATGACAAAATGAAGTGGTATAGAAAGGGAGGGGGCACAGTAGAATATGGAAACATAATTGGAGAAAGTGTGGCTTCTAAGGATAGATCCAAAGAGGAACTTTTCACAGTGCAGACCCAATCATTCTGAGTTCCTTTATAGTTATTCGTTGCCTAGCATAAGGTAGGCACATGGAAGATGGGTATGGAGTGGAATGGTTCTTCAGTTGTATCCACTAAAACCGGGGCTCTCATCACAGGGGAAAGCCAATGATGACCGAAATCATCCAAAGGGAGAGGGACCAGACTTAATCTGGAGAGCCATATGAATTCTGACCCCACCAAGAACTTCTTTTGTGACTTTATGAGTCCCTTCTTCCTGGGCCTCAAGTGTAGGAGTTGTCCGGGGAAACACGGGCTCTTATCTTACCATCTGCTTCCACAGCTACACCGAAGCCAGATGATGGGTCTGGAGTAAAAGAACAAATTCTTAATAAACACTAAGTCTTTCTCTTCCCCAGCCAGGGTTAACTGGAGCTGACCAGTCAGTTCACTCCCTGGCACTCAAAGATGTTGTTCTTGAGCAGAACAGAGCCCCGAGCCCTACCAGAGCTCACTGGTGGGAGCTGATGCCCACCAAGGCTCTCTAGTGTTCTCCACTTACCCTCTCATAAAAATGG
The DNA here is from genome assembly GCF_900095145.1 of Mus pahari. NCBI lineage: Eukaryota > Metazoa > Chordata > Mammalia > Rodentia > Muridae > Mus > Mus pahari. Next base: position 55,087,583 of record NC_034604.1, on the reverse strand, counting down.
ACTACCAGCTCTGCAGATGACCTCTCTCTCTCTCTCTCTCTCTCTCTCTCTCTCTCTCTCTCTCNTCTCTCTCTCTCTCTCTCTCTCTCTCTCTCTCTCTCTCTCTCTCTCTCTACCAAGGAGACTGCCAGGCCCCTTTGAGACCAGGAATCCATCTTGGTCTCTTTCCCATCAAATCAAGGAGTAACCCAGAGGGAGCAGCCGCCATGGGCAACCTTCTCATTGTAGCTGTCGTGATGTGTCTCAATGATGTTTACGTGTGATGGCCATAGCTTCCTATAGACTGTTGACAGCTGCCCAGGGAGGGCAGGCTCAGTGTCATATCTCTGCTGTGCTGGAATTTTCTAGAAATGTCTGATCCAATCACCAAGAGGAATTCTTCCATCTCCCTCCTCACTCACTACAAGGCTGAAATCAGAGTCCCCCCCCCCCTCAGGGGACTCTGTTACAGAAGGAAAATGCATCAAATAGGTAAATATAACTGAATGGAATACAGCCAAGGTCCCATTCCCCATCCCCTGACATCGCTTGTGGCCCCAGCTAGAAAAATGCTTTGAGTCAGAAGGTACCCATCCTATGCCTGTGTCTCTCTGTTAACCTTTTAGAATCTGGTGAACAGCAAGGCTCCAGGGGTGGTGGAAGGACTGCTTTGAGCCAGCCACAAAGACTTAGTCCTCAAGTCCTAATATGGCGAGACATACAGTAAGAGGGCCCTTGTGACCTCAATCCCTGTAGGTCAGCATTTGGGGGAAGATGTGATATACCTGCCATGGCTGCTGTACACGTGGTAAATGGAGAGAGGAAAATGCAGGCAGCCCATTCATTTTTGCATGGCCAGCTCTCTCTCCAGGGTCTGTCCCAGCCTTTCGCTGACCCCGCTGCCACAGAGGCAAGGGCACCTCTCTGTGAACCGGAGTCACCCTTAGAGGGTGTGTTGATGTGATTCACTGAGGTCCAAAATATTTTTCTTAATGTTTGATCTTTGAGAGGCTGTGATCATCTTGAGAAAGCCATATTCCAGTGACATGTGTGATGGTGGAAAGGGATTGGGTGTGTGATAGTAAATAGAATGAACCTGTAGCCAAAGAAAAGGGATTCCTTCACCTTTGTTGTTGGGGTAGAAGGAAACGAACTATTCTTTATGTGCAATATATGTTGACACTGCCCTCCAGTTCCCTGAGGGTTTTGTACACAGATGAGCTCCAGGACTGTTTGGAGTGTCTGGGAATACAGGGTGAGGGCAGGGAGAGCCTGGGAAAGAAACTTCCATGCACAGAGATGGCCTTGGCCTAGAACAGATGGGCGTGTGGGTGGGGTGCCCCCTGACACTAGCTGCGGAAGAACACCGGGACACCCGGAAAGCAGTTAGGAAGATACATTGCACTAATCGATGAAAGCACTTTGAGAAATCTGACACTTCAGCCTTGAACCACACTCTCCACTGGTAAATTCTGTGTATCCTTCATCTGGCTGAGGTGCTGTCCTGAAAGCTAGGTTGGAGGATAGGGAAGGGGGCTGGCGTGAGAAAGAAAGCAGAGGTGTCTTTCAAGGTGAGGTGTCTTTCGAGGTCAGCCTGCAGATGGTCAGTCCTTGCCTGGCTTCTTTCCTAGAAGCTAGAGAAACAAAATGATGGGTTTACATCTCGGTACCCACTTTAATAAAAAACAAAAAAACAAAAAACAAAAAACTAAAGAACAGCCTGGCCAATTGCAATGCTTTGTGGAGCAATCTTCCCTTTATGTTTCTTATTTACAATGTGACCTTAGGCCCCTGTTCATTGAGCAAATGAGGCTGTCCAATGATAACATGATAACGGAGCCAGGGGAGCCCAGAGTTCAGTTCGACTTACTGTCTGGCTAGACCGGGGTGTGTGTGTATGGGGGAAGGGCACTCTCTTCAAGGCCACCAACCTCCAATAGGATGAGATCCACACAGTCCTGGCTGAGGTGCCTTCTCTAAAGAGGCTGGCTCCCCAGGACAGATCCAAGCCATAGTCTATTGTGGGATGGTGAAGAATTAACCCTCATTGCCTCGTTGACAACCTCCAGTCTCCAGTTAGCCTTGTCATCGTCCCCACCGAACAGCTTTTAATCTGAATGTTGTGACCACTTGGCCGTTTCTTGCTTGCTTGCGGATAATACTAGCAATACACTTGTTTTCTCCAAATCGCTCAACTTAAGACAGTTTTCACACATTGCTTTCAAATGATTATAAGACACGTGGGGGCCGCAGGAGGCATGGATCACACTGCATATGTTTAGGGCAGCTTTCATTTTATTTTATTTTATGTTTGAATCTTTAATGGTGTGGCAGCAGTGACCAAGCCTTTGGGATTTGGAGAGACAGATTTTTCACAAAGCCATTTCATCAGAATGCCTTGACTATTGGAAGGAGTATGGAATCCATATGCTCAAATCAAGGGGCTTGCAACATGTGGTTTCTAGGCGATCAGTCTCTACAACAGCTCCTCTGAAAGGTATTCATGTGGCTACAACCCCTCGTGCCATATTTTTATTTCATCAAAGGATTCTCCAAGGAAGCCTTAATGAGCCTCCTTTCTTTCTCCCTTTGCTGGTCTTGGGTAGTGTCCTTGTGGAGGGGCTTGGTCAGCACTTTGCCTTATCAATGTGTGGTCGCCAACCTAGTGGCCAAAGACTGGTGTCCACCAGACACCAAGAGGGAAGGCAAAATAAGTTCCTTTGGTCAGCCACCATGCCGGCCAACATTAACTTGGCAGTGAGATACAGCAACACAAGCGTGTCGTCCTATGTGTTCAGCACCAACTCAGAAAATCGTCAGCTGCTTAGCAGCTTATGCAGTTCAGGAAATGCACTAGTTATCCTGTGGAAGAGGGGATGGGGTTGAACCCAGCACCCACATGTCCCGAGGGGTTTACTGTAACTGCAATACTGGCAGCCTAGCTGCCAACCTTGTTAAGTGAACCTCTTCTAGGTGGCCCACATGGTACCTTGGGGACAAGTGAAGAAGTTATGTATGAGGATTGGGGGGAAAGAGGGCCCTGGCCATGACCTTTGATATTGTCCACCGAATAGCCAAACAGGTTTGTTTATTTGTTTGTTTGTTTGTTAATTTTTTTGTATTTTGTATTTTCAAATCTCGTCAAATGTTTTTGTGTTAGGAATAATAAGTCATAAACTATTCCCACCTTGGTTTCTGAAGGGGTATTCTGATTCCAGTTGAAACAGGTTAGAAGTCTCAAGTGAGCATGGTCTGAGGAGTCCATGAGACAGGGCAATGGAGCCAGTGGGGTTCCCAGTGGTTGCTGGGAAAGATGACCATCCGGAAGTCCAATTCCGGTGCAAGTGACCCCAGAGGTTCGCACCTGCCTCCTTGTCTCCTACATCCTTTAAGCACTGGCCTAAAGCATGTGCTTTTGTTAGAAGCAGTTGCTGAGGTTGAAACCAAGATTACCCAGCTCCCTAAACCCTAGGTTTCAAGAGATGCTGTCTGTAGCTAGCCTTAATGGACTGGGCAAGGTGGCTTCTTTGCTCCCTTCCAACAGTTCCAAATCTTGGACTCGAAACCCTTTTCTCTTAGTGTGACCATGCAGCCTAGAGAATTTTGAGCAATAGGGAAGCCAGGGCTTTCCTTGGCTCTACGACAGGGTCAAACTAGGGAATGGCTAAACTTGAGAGGTTTGGTCATACCCAGGATACTACTGTAGGGGGCATTATGTATTATGGAGCTCAACAAGGTAACTGTAGCCTGGGGTGCGTGAATGTAAGGCTGTATTTGCGTGTGTGTGTGTGTGTGTGTGTGTGTGTGTGTGTGTGTGTGTTACATTGAAGCATTTCTTGAGAAAGGTGCAAGAATTTCACCTATACAGAGGGACACATCTGCTTTATTATTTATAATAGAAGCTAAATTTTAATTTTTTAAAGGACACTGCTAATGATTGAAAAATCGAGTTTTTAGTTTTGCTATTTTTTTTAATTGGTAGAAGATTTTTATATATTTTTTTTCCATTTCGTTAGGTTGTGTCCTTATTTATATAAATACTATATCCGTGAGAGGCAAGGAAGAAGAACTTCTTTGCTCTTAATTATTGTGGTTGTCATTGTCCCTATTTTGTTTCCGGCGTGATTTATCTGTCTTACCTTCTAAAGGAGCAACCGTTTTTTCTGTATTTGTACATTGTCAGATTCTATAGTTTCGTAGATAATTTAACCAAATTGCTCTATGTATTATTATTCTGTGAGTATAAAGTTCTATTTTAACGGTCTGTAAATACTTCCGGAACTGGCTTCTTTTCTCAGCTCCCGCTGGGGAGCTATTGTTTACATCACAAAAAACTGTAGAATCTCTATGCTCATGTACTGTAAATAGTGACGTGATCTGCTTATAAATAAACTGAACAAATACACTATGGAAATTAAAAAAATACCACCCACAGCCCTGCCCAGAGGTGTCTTTCTTTATTGGTCCTGTGAATTCATTTTGTATATGGTGGGGGGCTGGGGTGCGGGGGAGAACTCTGTTCCCTAAATGAGGGAATCCTGATCCAGTCTTGCTTCAGGAAAAGTCTTGGCCAATGCATAACTTGAGTTTCGTTTGGTTTCTACTTGTGCAGTACTGGGAATTGAATCCAAGGTCTTGCATAGTAGTGCCATGGAGTTATATCTCTGTACCTTTTTTTTTTTGTGAGACGGAGCCTCACAAAATTGCCCTGTCTGGTTCAGAACTCACTGTGTAGTTCAAGTTGGCCTCAGCTTACAAGCCCCCGGTCTCAGCTTTGTGATTAGTAGAGGTATTGTCTGTCACACAGGACCATGCTGGGGCCTCAACCAGTTTTCTCAACCACATCAAGTATAGTGACCAAGACCTAGCAGAGCCAACCCTGTGTGCTCCAGGACAGCTTCTCTTCAGTACAGTCACTACTTAGGGACGTGTCTTTGCTTGGAAAGGGTCACATGTAACAGAGCAGAAAACACAGCTCAGGATTAAAAGACTGGAGTCTAGGCACATCCTGCCTGCTGTAACAAAACCTGAATGTTTTGTTCATCTGAGCATGTGCTCTAGGGAGAGGCACAGCTAGCTAGCTCTGCAGTGGAAGTCACAGGATGTAAGTGGGACACACAGCGGTTCTTTGATCTTGGACATCTTCCGGAAGAAGGCCAGGGAGCTGGGCTGTAACTCCAGCCTCCCCCTCTGGCCTTCAGTTGCCTGCTTTATTTAAAAGGGGACATTAGAATAGACTTGGGGTCCACAGTTTAGGAGAAACTATGCACTTCCCTCCCCTTGAGGCCACTGCTTTGATATAAGTATCTGCAGAACCAACCCCCAGTCCGTGAGGAAGCCAAGTCTAAGAGATAGCCATTTATGGAAGGCAGGCGGGTGTTATGCACCAACCCCTGGGGTGGGGAGTGGGGATAAAGAATATGAGACAACTGACCCTGTCTTTGCAGGAAGTCGCTGGCAAAGGAAAAAGAACAGGAGAGCATACAGGCTGTTACAACAGCCTCTTCAGCTGTGCCTGCACACAGTGGGGATGCTGATAGTCTAGCTAATCTCACTGCAGAGCAAGGCATCACTCTGAGCCTTAAATTTGGCCTTTGTTTGAGCTGTTAAAAGCTGAAGGTGGGAAACAATAGAAACAAAGTTTGAATTTTAGCAAGCATAGCAGATACTTTTGACAATCTCTTGGGCGTGTTATCGAATTGACAACTTTTGGTTTCTTTTTACTGACTTAATAAGTTTTGATTGTGTGAACGATAACTCTGCCAGGCACGACAAACTTAAATGTAGTCCGGTTTTTAAGCCAAGAGGGCCTCTTAATTGAACAGAAGGTCTGCGACTGAAATCAACGAAGAATTCGAGAACAAAAAAGTAGATCTTAGTAAAAGGAAACAAGCAAAACCAAACAGAACAAACACATTCAATATGTGAAATTTGGATTAAGCAACACTTTATTTTTCCACTGTGTATGTTTTGTGTGTTTGTGTGCGTGCGTGCACACATGTGTTAGTAGGTCCTGGGACAGAACTCAGGTTAGCAGTCCTATTGGGAGGAGCCTTCACCTTTTATTTTATATATATATATATATATATATATATATATAAAATAAAAATATATATTTATCCTTGTTTGAAACAAGGTCTCACACTGCAGCCCAGCTTGGAACTTTCTGTGTAAACCAAGCTGGCCTCGAATTTATGGACATGCCCTTGCCTCTACCTCCTGCATGCTGGAATTAAAAGTCTGCACCACCGCACCCAGCACAAATAGTCTTTTCAAGAGTTTTGGGACCATAGGGGTCCTTGATTCAGAGTTTTCATTACAGCTGGCTTTCCTAGGCCACAGACTCTAACCTGAAGCTAGACTGGCCTTCCACAGTTGATCCAGGTTGGGCAATGTGACCACACTTGTCCATCTCAGGCATAGATCCCCCTGAAAAAAAAAATGCAGAGTATCCTGCAGCTAAGGAAACCGCTGAAGGAGCTGTCTGCTGAAGCCCCAAGTCCTCCGTGTGTGGCTCATCTGGATATACTCCACAGCTGGGTACGAAGCCTTCACCTCCATGTGTCAGTGTGGTGCTAGAAAAGGCGCTGTTCCTTTAAGGATGGGTAACTTCCCCCCTTGAGGTGGGGGTCTTGCTGTATAGACCAAGACCTTTGAAACTCCTGACCTCCCCCTCTCTCTTTCCCCAGTTGCCCGAATGTGCTACCACATAAGATGTGTGACCTTTAAAGATGCTTATTCCTGTAAGGATGCATAAACTCTAAAGGCTGTGGAAGAGTGAAGTCATGTGTATGGAAATTTTTCATAAATAGCTCGGCTAAGCCATGGGTGGTAGTAAACACAGAGGTCGGAGGATGGAAAGTTTAAAGCAAGCTGGGGCTACATGGTGGGAATCAGAAAGGAAGGGAAGGAGAGAGGAAGGGAGGGAGGCATAAAGGCAGGGAAGGAGAGGGAGCGAAAGAGGGAGGGAGGGAGGGAGGGAGGGAGGGAGGGAGGGAGGACTAGATGAAGGAGGAAAGGGAGAGAGAGAAATTGAAAATGAATGTGAAGACACATGAAGCACACATGACCAGAGCTTGATGTTCAAATCTGGGGTAAGTTTGTGGGTATTTGATGTATAATTCTGTACTTTTGGAAATTAGCGAACACTTTTATAATAAAACACTAAGTTTAAAGAGCTTATGAGAATTACAAGCATTATAAGAACAAAAAATTTTCAAGTCAGTACATGAAGTCTAGAATATTGGGCTAAACTCGATAGACTTTTTAAAATTAAACACAATTTCTAAGCCCTGTGTGATGGTGTGTGCTTTTAACACAGAACTCAGGACTCAGAGGCAGGTGAGTTTGAGGCCAGCCCAGTCTACAAACAGAGTTCCAGGCCAGTGAGAGCTGTCTAGAACAGAACAGAACAGAACAGAACAGAACAGAACAGAACAGAACAGAACAGAACAGAACAGAACAGAACAAACTATGTATAAGACCATTAGATGATATAGATGCCTGCTGTGTCTACCACTACTTCTCAACTCCTGATTCTTTAACTGTCCAGTGCCCGGGTGACCTCTTCCTTCCTCAGGGCTGTGCCCCTGCCCGCAGCGTGGTCAGCTACTGGATGCAACAGGACTTAGATGCAGGTGCACCCCCTGGACTGGGGTTCCCTCCTGACTGGTTCCCGGAAGCATCTGTGAAGGACAGGAAAGAACACGGCAGGTCAGAGGAGGCTGCAGCAAACCGGCCTTTGACCCTTTTGGACCAAGTTCAAGGCTTGGCATCTGCAAAGAGCAGTCGGGGAGCCAGGAGAAGCAGAGGAACCAGAGGTTCTTCCCCACTGAGAAGCCCCACAGAGTGACTGATGTCACTGTGAGACACCTGGGAACTGTAGGGACTGACTTGGGGGTGAGAACTCTCAGGGGACAGTTTCCAGTTTGCTCCAGCCACCTTCATCCAGTCTACTGGTGCCAGATCTTGAACTTTTTTAAAAGAAAAAGCTGAAAAGAATCTCCTTTTGTTTGTTAGATCTGGAGTATCGATCGAGACGAGGATGGCGAATCCACGTTGAAGAAAAAGCTCCTGGGTTTGCTTAGTATTTATTAGGCCTGGGTTCGACTCCCCGCACTGCTGTTTTAAAAAGGAAAACAGGAGGCCTCACATTTACACAAACCTGCTCCTTTTCCCAAAGACACCTCATGGGCTAACTAACGGAGGCAGTGACATATAAGAGACCCTGGGGAGATAGTAAGGGTGGCCCTGTCTTCAAAGCTGTTCTTTTAAGAACTGGGGACCAGAAAGGGTCTATGCTGAGAACAGAAGGACATAAGCCTGGGAAGTCAGGTAGGGACAAGAAGCCAAGTCCTGTGAGGAAACAGAACACACAGCTAGGTGCGGGGAGGTCAGAGGCGACTGTATCATGTGATGCCGTATGATGCTACGAGACGGGAGCCCAGACAAATTCCATTCGAAGCTACGATCAGTCCTGTGCTCCGGTTCTTTGCTTCTAGTCTCTGTTCCACCCGGACCAACTTCTCTTCCTTTGTCAATCTGTCTCCGTCTCTCCCTCTCTCTCTGATTACATGTATGAGTTGGGGTGGCACATCTGCCACAGCCCGTGTGGAGGTCAGAGCACCGCTTTTGAGAATCAGTCCTCCCCCTTCCACCTACTGAGGTAAGGTCTCTTGTTTCTGCTGCTCTGTGCACCCCAGGCCTCTGAGCTACCACACACACACACACACACACACCCCAATCCCGATATAGAAACGCTGAAGGTGCAGACTCCTGCTCCTCTGGTCTGGCTTTCAGATTTTTCACAGCAAGCGCTTTTCAGAGCAGAGCCATCTTGCGAGCCCCACCCCTTTTTGTTATTGGGTTTTGTTTGCTTGCTTTGTTATGTTTTAAGAGAAGGCTGGCCTTAAAATTCAAAGCACTTTTCCTATCTTTAGTCTCCTGAGTGCTGGGATTACAAGCACGTAACCCTGTGCTTAACTTCACACAACCCCCTGCATACCTGGTTACATATGAATGTGTGTATGTGTGTGTCTGTGCACGCGCGCGCACCTGGAAGAGAGGTGGGTAGGTGCACATTCATATGTTTGAGTTCAGATGTTGCATGCTGTGGTACACATATAGAAGAAGATCAAAGGACAACTTCAGGTGTCAGTCCTCACCATATTTCAAATAGCGTCTCTTATTCATTATTTGAGGCTAGATGGCCTGTGACGCCCCCTGCCCTGCCCCCTCTCTCTCTCATGGCATCTGACTTTAGTGAGCTCTGGAGATCTGGCCTGAGCCATCTCCTAAGCCTTCAAACACACACACACACACACACACACACACACACACACACACACACACACACACACACAGAGTACTTAATGTGAACATGGACAGGCCCCCTGCTGGGCTCAGCCCTGGGCAGTGTGGAGTGGTTCTGAATTTGCCACTAATAGTTTCCCAAGTCAAATGCACTTTGAGTTCACGGGAGAACTTTCCAACCATATACTGAATAAGGGTGCTGTGAAGGATAGCTAGCCCTCTTTCACTAGTAGTATACAAACCAAACCTCACGGTGGTAAAGCGAGGACTCTAGTGGACAAAGAGCTGGAAAGCTGGCTTTTGAAATTCCTGCCAACCAATAATTTCAAGCACAAATGTCTGCAGCCTTAGGATCAGAGTCCACCTTATGTTCAACCGCAGGACCCTAGAGCATCCCGCAGCCTCTATCTAGGGACCAGAGACTGAGGCATACAGACTGCGTGGCTTGGCTCCAATACTTCGCCTCCAGCAGGCTCAGGGCCCTCCCTCACAGAAGGGCGACCACAGTTCAAGCCCGCATGCACTGCGTGCTGAAAGTGTGCCTGGCCAAGACTCCACCTGGCCTCATCTGCCTACCTGGCTTAGCTGTCTGCTGCTTCTGCTTCTCCTCCTCCAGGGCCTTCATCTTAGCCTCATACTCATCAGCCAGCGCCTTCCATTCCTTGCGGTTGTTAGTGATCCCATCCAGCATGGGTGTAATCTCCTCATGAAAACGGGAAAATTCCTGGGGAGAAGTGGAGAAGTGCGGTGAGCTGGAGGGAGGAAGGGGGGGAGGGAGGGAGGGAGG
>NC_034604.1:55038282-55077070 GCF_900095145.1 Mus pahari | reverse complement strand
GATGGTTATGAGCCACCATGTGGTTGCTGGGATTTGAACTCCGGACCTTCGGAAGAGCAGTTGGGTGCTCTTACCCACTGAGCCATCTCACCAGCCCCCTTCCACTCTTTCTTGCAGTCCCTACTTCCCTAACACTCAGAACCTTTTCTGAACCTATAGGTAAACTGAGTCCCCACTGGATGTCCCCAAAGCCCTCTCTAAGCAATTCCCACTTCCCTGTAATGACTCTCTTTGCTGCCTCTCCCACAGGATGACACCTAGAGATAGCAGGAACACTGCCCGGGTCATCCCCTCAGTTGTTTCTGAATTAGCACTGGTCTGGAACACACAGATACGTCATAAATACTCGGTGAATGAAACTGGGTTATTCCTATGAACTCCTGCAACTCTAGGGGTTGAAGAATACCTTGAGCACAGTACCCTGCCATCTATGGGTCATTTTCTTTCCTCCGGGCTTCTGAGCCCTGTCCCCTATGTAGGTTGTCTCATCGATCCTGAGCTTGTAGTGAGAGAGAGACTGGAGCGCGGATTGATGAGGAAGGTTGGCTGAAGAGAGGAGAGTCTATTGCAGCAGGAGCCAGGCAGGGCTTACTGTGCCCAGAGATGCCTGAGTTGTGGTGTAGGCTCTACCAGAAGCTGTGTGACTTTAGGATAGTCCCTGCCAAAGCTCACTTCCATCTAGATAGAAGGGCGGCAATGGCACCTACCCTAGAGCAGTTGGGATTAAGTGGGTAAATATGAAGCTCAGAATCCCCATTCATAACTCTACTGCAGGCAGTGTGAGCAGCGGCCATGCTGTCCAGTTGGTCTGTGTGACAACAGAGATGCTTGTGGAAAGCCCTGGCCTGGGTGTTAGGTGAGCCAGCTTCAGTCCTGCCCCATAGGTGGGTCCAGAGATTGCTGGCCCTGTCGCATCCTTTCTGACCTCTGTTTCCTTCTATATATGGTGGCCAAAAGAAAAATAATTCACGGGAGATGGAGTCAGGCATGGTGATTTAGAGATGTTACACCAGCACTGTGGAGGCTGAGGCAGGAGGATCATGAGTTGGAGATCAGTTTAAGCAACATAGCCAGACCAAGTCTCAAAAACAAAGAGGCAGCAGATAGATAGTGGAGATGGGTTAGGCGGTGGTGGGCCTCTCAAGAAGGGACTAACCTAGATGAGAGCTCCCGAGAAACTCCAACTTACCTTTTCACAATGATACTGTGTCCATAAAAGCGTGCTTAGCCATCTGTCCCATGAGTATTTATTGAGCAAAGAGAAGGAACGAACTCCAGGCTTCAGCCGGAGGTACCGTCATTCCCCTCTGTAGAGAGATCCCGAGAACCAAGTGCATCATGTGACTGCCCACTGTCTGCTGGACTCTGTGGAAGCCTACCTTGTAGACAAAAGTGCACACAAAGTCGATGAAGCCGACTTGAAGCTTGGGGAGTTCATCCGCCTTGTTTCTGTCCATCATGGGCTGTGGTGGGAGAGAAAGAGTTAATGGCATGGGGCCATGATAGGGATTCGCAGGACCCAAGAAACATTCTTGCAAAAAAAAAAAAAAAAAAGGAAAGAAGAAGAACTAGGAGTGGTAGGACCAGGCTCTAATCACGAGTTCAAGGTCACCCTCAACCTGTAGTGAGCCTAAAGCCAGCCTGCCATGTGTGAGACTCTGTTTCAGAAATAAAATAAAATAAATAAAATCCTAAATTCACCAAGCTATATGGAAGACAGAGGGGAATGTGTTAATGAGCATGCAGAATGTAAGTGACCGAGACAGAGTGTGGGAAACACTAGCCAAACAAACACCCACTGCCTTTAACAATTTCGGGGGAGGGGGAGGAGGGGAGAGAAGAGAAAGGAGGAGTGGAGCTACACGCTGCAGTTGCTGCAGTTTCCGTGAGGCTTCAGAGGTGGAGCCATGCTGTGTTTGGGTTCTGATTTAGACAAATAAACAGAGAAGACAAGCAGGGACCAGACGTGAGGTGCTGTTAAAGTATCATGGCAGATGTCGTCAGTGTGACATGGTGCTGGCCTTAGCTATGGTTTTTATCTGTAATCAAATCTCTTCTCTCAGAGATACACACTCAGTGTTTAGGAAGAAATGGCCATGTCTGGGAGTCACATAAAATACCCCCAGCCAAACGGGGGAGGGGGGATGGGGCAGGGGGAGAATTCACTGAGCAGAATTCTTCCCCCTGCACCAAGCCCGGCACACTTTGCTAACTGTTGACTCTGGCTGATGGGACTAACTGGTCAGCCAACATTTCAAAATGTCAAAAGAACAAAAACAAAAGAAGATGGTGGTGGTGCTAAGACCAAAGTAGATTATGACTGCTCGGTTCAAGAAGTTTCAGAGATGAATATTAGCAAGTGGCCTAGAGAGCATTCTTTATGATATTTCGACAAGGAATGCGGTTGTTCCCCTCCCACTCTACTACCCACAACCCACCCCTTCCACCCCACCCCCACCCCTCAAGTCCTTAAAATCCGCCTAAGGCAAGAGAAGAGAGGAGGAAGGAGGGAAGACACAGCTCCTTGGGGCTCTCTGAGTTCTTTTTAACACTCTGCCTGTTCCACCTGCCCTGCCTTTCCCTCTCCCTGGACTCCCACTGAAGGCTAAGGTGGTGACCCATGAGCCCTCAGCACTTTACTCCTCCTCCCAGAGGAGCCAGCTTCCTAGCTTCACCTTCAGGCCTTTGGGGACAGTTCCTAACTGTCAGAAGCCAGCTGACCGGCTCAGCCAAGTCAGCTCTGGGTGGTGAGATAAGTTCCCAGATAGACACGCTCCCTCTAGCTGGCTCTGTGCAGTTAGAAGGGAGCCAGGGTAAGTAGCCCCTGTTCCTCTGTCTCTGAAAGAACATCAGTTTGGTATCCATTGGACAGGCTCTACCTAGCTGAGACCCCACAAGCTGACAGCAAGGCTCTCAAACTGCAGACAGGTAGGTAAATAATTGTAGAGCACATATCTCTGGCCCCCTGTTTCTGTCCTCAAAGAATGAGGTTGAGGGCTGTCTAGAAACAGGTGCCATCTCAGAGAACCACTGTGCTAGGAAAAGATCATCCCTAAGTAAGTCACACAGCCCTGTGTCATTGGTCACACCTCTGGGGCAGGAAGAAGTGGTACTCTTTTGACATCCAGCTGACACACCCGCCCTTTGACTACTTACAATGGGATTCTGCTGCAGCACTGTGCGCTCCAGGTCACCTTGCTCCCAGAATTCAGCAGCCACCAGCAGAGCCACCTGCAACGGATGGTCCCGATTACATACATACACACACACACACACACACACACACACACACACACACACACAGAGCCCAACACCCTTATCCTACTCCCACTTCACTTGTGTTTCAAGCTCAGCCAAAGAGGAAACCCTGGTACTCCCACTCATCACTGGAGAGCCAGAGGGCTAAGAGGGTCCAGCCTCAGTAACTGTGGTCAGCAGTACTGAGCTCCCTCTGCCAGGGCAGGAAGAGTCCATACCTTGCTCTGTACTTCCCAGGGCTTGGTGATGGCTGAGAGATCACAGGCGGTCATCATCATGGCCCTGGGGCAAAACAGAATATTCTTAGTCCAAAGCTATTTAAAGCTACAACCCAGTTAATGCAATTCCCCTCACTTTTCTCTGCCCGCTTCCCAGTAGTTAACTCTACCATGTTGTGAGCCCTTGCTCATTCTTCCCATTGGATCTGGAGTTTCAAGTCAGAGGTTGAGTCCTGTCTCTGTATATAATCAGAGGTTTGCCATTGGGCTCAGCTCTCTAAGGCTCCGCTTTCCCATCTATAAAGATAGTCATGCTTCCCTCGTAGATTAGACACAAGGCTAAGTGGGACAATGAACATGAAATATAGCACCCAGACACGGGGTGTATGCAGTGAACTCCCTGGGTATCCATTCCTGTTGAGATCAAGCTGGGCCCTTACTCTATATTATATAAACTGTTTTCTCAAGCTGTGCCTTGCCCTGAGTGACTCCATTTTACTGAAGAGACAGGAATCTGCACTTTGCTGGACACACAAACATCACTTCCTACCTAGCACCGCATGTGGTAAAGATGGATGGCTTATCCCCCAAAGTAAAAAAGGTATCAGGTTGAAGAGATGGCTCAAGCATGAGAATGCTTGCCTTGTAAGCATAAGGACCCGAGTGTTGATCTCCTGCACCCGTGCACCAAGCCAGGCATGGTGAGATGCCCCTATAACCCAAGCCCTGGAGGCCGGGAATTCCTACACAGTGGGTACAGCAGAGGGTAGAAGGACCGGGGCAGGGAAGAACTGGAGCCACCGAGGGAACAGAATGAGAAAACACTCCAGTCAGCTGTCCTGGGCTTTGAGGTCATGCTGGCTAATCTTAGGTCTCCTTGACATACAGACTAGAGTTATCTGGAAGGAGAGAACCTCAAGTGAGAAAGTGCTCCATACCATCCAGCTGTAAGGCATTTCTTACTCAGTGATTGATGGAGGAAGGCCCAGCCCATTGTGGGTGGTTCCACCCCTGGGCTGGCAGTCCTGGGTTCTCTAAGAAAGAAGGCTGAGCAAGCCAAGGGAAGCTAGCCAGTAAGCAACACCCCCCACCCTATGACCTTTGCATCCACTCCTGCCTCCAGGTTCCAGCCCTGCTTTAAAAGTTCCTGTCCTGACTTCCTTCAATGATGAGCAGTGAAACAGAAATATAAGTCAAATAAACTCTTTCTCCCCAACTTGATTTTTGGTCATGGTGTTTTGTCGAAGCAATAGAACTAAAGCAGAGGTTAAGGCCCATGTTGGGGCTGCACACGATATAGGATCAGTAAGGGAGGGAGAGATGTCAGAGCTGTGTTGTAGGACGGAACCCCAACCCCCCAAAAGAGGCAAAAAGGCTTGCCTGTATCCATGGCAATGCAGAGGAAGCCTAAGAAATGGGGGTCAACCTGACCCTGATAGAAGGGCAGGACTTGGAGGGCAACAGTGGGGAAAGGCTGGACTTTGACCCAAATCCTGCTTAGACATTTTTAGAAGACAAATTCCTTTATGTTTTCGTTTGTGGGTATGAGTTTATACATGCCCATGTGTACACATGTATGTGTGTCAGCAGACGCATCTGTGTGTGCATGTAGAGGTTAGAGTCCCAGGTCAGATACCTTCTCCAGCTGCTTCTCCACTTTATTTTTTGAGACAGGGTGTCTCGCTGAACCTGGAGCTTAATTCAGCTATGCTGGGCTTGCCAGAAAGCCCCTGGGATCTTCCTACCATCTGTACCTCCTCAAATCTTGGGTTACAGGAGTGTACTTCCAGAGCTTGTTTTTTTTAACACAAATGTTAGGGATCTGAACTCATGTTTTTGGGCTTGCATAACAAGCATATTACTGTTGTCTGACCTACCTCCCTAGTCTAGAAGTTGACTTTTATAACTAGTCACCTGTATATTGGAACATTTTATCTCTGCTGGTCCAGGAGGCCACGTGGGTCACTCATAAAACATTAAAAGCTTAAATAAAATCTTTAATTATGTAATGCGACATGTGATTTTTAGTGGGTAAGTTTTAAGGGGCTAAGCTTCCAGAAATGCTGTTTCATGGAAACGTCGTCTCAAGGCTTTATAGTAAGTTCCATGCCCTCTGGTTAATGTTAGGTGTGTGCACATGTAAACAGAACAGGCAAATAAACCGTCAGCTATGCATACAGGAGTCGCCACCTCCCTGGCACTTCTCATTGTTCCCAGGTTAAAACCACAGGTGGGGCTTCAGGAGAGTACAGGATATTTGATTTACTTGGCTAAGAGATCACATGGAAACATTCCTGGAGGCTGGGGAAACACACCCATGTGCATGCTGGAAGAAGGCCATGGAGCCCCAGAATAACTAATCCAAACCTCACTCCCTAAAGACAAGGCATGGCTGTCCCCACTACCACCCCTGATGTGCCCTAGGGTCCCAGGTACCGTGTGAGGCATGGGAGATTCAGGGTGGCTCAGATGAAGCTCATGGTCATTCCAGGAATACGGAGACGAGAATTCACATGGCAATATGCTAAGGACAGTAAAGTACAAGGCAGGGAAGAAAACAGGGAGGGGAGAGGAGGGGAGAGGAGGGGAGGGGAAGGCCTATAAGTGAGAGCAACTGGTCCTGCCTGAGCCAAGAGATAACAGTAGAAAGTGGCAGGAGGTGGGCATAGGAGCTCTCTGCTATGAACCAAATGCTGTGTTCCCCCTAAATCCTTACATTGAAGCCTTAACCTCAGTGCAATGGTATTAAGAAGTAAAGCCTTTTTAACAACCAATTCATGTTAGAGCAGGCTATGATGTCGTCATTAACTGGGTAAAGAAGGCAGAGGGAAGACCTGGCACCAAATTCCTGGTAACAGGAAGCCTGGTGGCATTCTGAAGGCTGGGGCATGGGAGGAAGAACCTCGGGAACCCCTTGGGGGCCTTGATAAGAGAATCCAAATCAGGCTGGGCAAAGTGGTGCACACCTTTAATCCCAGGACTCAGCAGGCAGAGGTGGGTGGATCTCTGAGTTTGAGGTCATCCTGTTCTACAAAGGTAGTCCAGGACAGCCAGGGCAACACAAAGAAACTCTGTCGAGAGAGAGAGAGAGAGAGAGAGAGAGAGAGAGAGAGAGAGAGCCTAGATGATGCATGGGTACAGACCTCGCAGCATGTGGGATGGGGAGAGGTACAGGGCTACATCCCCCAAGTATAGGAAGATTTGAACATAAGAGGGACAACAAGATCAGATTTGCACACCACATAGTTTTTGTTGTTGAGCTCTGCACCAGGGGAGCTCAGGAAAGAAACCGTGAGGGAGTGAGCAGGAGGTAGAAGAAATCACCAGGAAAATGCCCAGGGGGTAACAGCAGTTGAAGAGTAAACTCAGCTGGTGGAAGATGGAGGCACAAGTAGGTAGATCGCAGTGAAGGAGGACGTGCGTACAAGAAATCCCAGGAGGATCTTGAGGCTCAGGAACCCATGCCCGAGCCTCTTGTTGGGCCAAAGTCACTAAGGGAGGAGGGATTGGAGTTTAGTACTTCCACGCAGGGCTTTGGAATCAGACCCAGCGGAATCCCTCTTCGCTTGGCTTGCAATGGCCAGAACAAGATGCCTAAGGTCTGACTTCTAGATCAGTATGTAAAATGAGACAGCCGTACCAGGTTAGAACCAGTGAAATTCTGGTTTTGTGGGTCAAAAGGAATTCAGTCATTTCTCACGTGGTCCTTCCTCCTGAGAGGTATTAGGGCAAGCACAAAGCACGGTTTTTAATAGCGCCAGTTGTCCTCAGCTTCTCATCATGTTATCAAATTACCATTCAGGAGGGCGGCTACTTGAAGAGTTCAGCTTCCTCAAGGGCAGCTGAGTTGCTCTTACCTGGTCCATGCACAAAGCCTTCCAGAACTTGGCTGTGAAGCCCAGCGGCCTTCTTCCTGCCCTCTGGCTGACTTTCATGAGAAAGCATCCCTGCCCTCCAGTTTCTAGAACTCTGTAGAACACTGGCTCAGACCCTCCCTTGGGAGGCCTTTCAGCAGCGTGAGAACAGTGGATAAGCAGGAGCAGGCCTTTTGTCTTGGGCCACAGTCCTGGGCAAGTGACCACCAGGTAAGTCACTTTCTGTCTCTCTGGATCTCTCTTTTCTCCTTTGTAAAACACTAGACCAAGAGTTGATCGACTTCGTGCGAGGGTCCCAGGGATTGCCATTTTAGGTTTTGCAGAAGATGTGGTCTCTATTGTATCTCTCTGTTCAGCTCCATCTGTGATGCGGGAGCAGCCAAACATAATAAGAAAGTGGGGTGTGCTGGCTAGTCTTAGGTCAATTTGACACAAGCTAGAGTTATCTGAAAGGAGGGAATCACAATTGAGAAAATGCTCCATAAGATCCAGCTGTAAGGCATTTTCTTAATTAGTGATTGATGGGGAAGGGCCCAACCTGTTATGGGTGGTGTCATTCCCAGGCTGGTGGTCCTGGGGTATACAAGAAGACAGACTGAGCAAGCCACGAGGAGCAATCCAGTAAGCAGCACCCCTCCATGGTCCTGCATTCGTTCCTGCTGCCAGATACCTGCCCTGTTTTACTTCCTGATCTGACGTCTTTCGAATGCTAAAGAGTCACATATTTTTGGAAGTTTATGAAAAATACCTTAATTTTAAAACTGTTTTTGACAGAGGAAAACCAGATGTGGTGATTCATGCCTATAATCCCAACACTCGGGAGACCAAGGCAGGAGGATTGCTGTGACTTCCAGGCCAGCAGAGGTTATGAAGACAGCCTCAATAAATCAGTCAATAAAGGCAGAAGAAAAAGGAAATGATGATAAATTTTCCAAGTTTATCTTTCTACCAATAAAGTCATAAGATATCATTTGTATTTATTTGCTAACTAATTTATTGATTGATTTTTTTTTTTTTATGGAGGAAGGCGCCATAAAGGCAAAAGAACCCACAGCCCATAAAGTCGGAATGTAGCTCTTCATAAAAGGATCAAATTGTATTTGTGGACATAGAAGCTTTAGTTTCTTTTGGTGTGAAATGATATTTTTAAAATTTCCCTCCAACCACTTAAAAATATAAGTAGCACCAGGCATGGTGGCACACACTTTTAATCCCAGCACCAGTAAGATATTGGAAAACAGATCTCTCCTGTACTCAAGTACAAAAATCAGCATTTGAACAATACGAAGACAATCCTTAAACAGCGCACAAAAGATTATCCCAAGAATCTTCTTATTCTATATTTACATTAAAAAGTCTTCAGGGAAGTGACTCCGTGATGAAGAGTATTGACTACTCTTCCAGAAGATCTGGGTTCAGTACCTAGAACCCACATTGGAACTTAGAAACCGCATGTAACTCCAGTTTCAGGTAATCTGATGCCCTCTTCTGGAGAGCAAAAAACTCACACACACAAAATAAAAATTTTTTTAAAAAAATAAATAAATAACAAAACAAAAACCTAATTATGTAGGGCAACACAAGAGCCAGGCAGGGGGTCTGACACAGCGATATGGCTCAGGACACAGCAAGGAGTTCGGTGTGGATCTCAGACCACAGGAAGCTCACACTGTGAGCACCTTTAAGACGATCAAACCACAGGAACTCGGTGCTGTCAGTTTCCTTTTGTTGAACCCAAACGCTGCAGACCAAGAGATCTTGGAAATAAAGGTTTACAAAGGCTAGCCAGAAAAAGGGCCAGGTCCTGGGCGAAACCTTGCAGCTGCAGGGTAGGGGCAGTTAGAAGATGCCCCCAGTACCCTAGCTTCCCTACGCTTTGGAGAAAGAGGGTGCGGTAAAGTACTGTGGCTGCGAGCAGAGGGGCGGGGAGATCTGGGATAAGAGGATGCTGGGTAGATGTGCTTGTTGCTTCTCAATGATTGGGGTCCTGAGCGGAATGAGATGGCACATGGTGGTTTCACTCATGGTTTGGAGACAAGGATTTACCATATGTTTAGGGAAGGTGGCGTCTGGCCTTCCTAATGGTTTGGTTGTTGTTGGTTTGGCTTAAACTGTCTCTCCTCTCCATGTCTCTTCTCTCCCTGCCTTCTAACTAACTTTCAGGCGTCTCAGACTTTTCCCTCCTCTCAGATCAACTCTGAGCTAACACTTAGCACCTGCAGTAAGTTAGCACTGACTCGGTGGATTTAAGTGTTCCGTCTCACAGATGGCCCTCCCTTCAGAAACGGAGTCTGGATGCTGTGCCCTACATTCGCCCCTCTTCTATCTGATCTGGCTTTAACCAGTCGTGGGGCATCTATAACATCCCTTCAGGGTCAACAATTTGCTGAGTCAGCTCACAAAACTCAGGGACCACGTTGCTCATGCCTGTTATGTATTACACTAGCTGAGAAATGCAGATGAAAGAGAAGCAGAGAAGGGCTGGTGTGGGGAAGTCCTCTTAGGACATTCAAATCTCCCAGGGCCTCCAAGTGGTCGTTAATCCAGAAGGTCTCCAAACTCCCATGTTTAAACCATTTTATGAAGATTTTTATCTTGTAGGCATGATGAATGAAACCATGTGTTAATTAACTAGTAATTAACTTGATCCAGGTGTTCCCCACCTCCCTAGAGGGTAGAAATGAGGCTGTAAGTCCCAAGCTTCTTATAATGGGGTCTCCCATTATAAGCAGGCCCGCATTCTGAAACTATCTTAAATTCTTGCCAAGAGTGACCTTAGTAGAACAAAAGACACCATTAGCACTCAGGAAAACCCAAGACTCTTAGGTGCTTCCTGTGAGGAACCAGGGACAAAGACCAAATCCATATGTCATTATTTTACATGAAATATGCCCCTCCCAAGCTCCACCTACCCAAACCATGCTGCAAAGCATTCCACATACCCCCAGCTCAGCTCCAAGAGAATCTGAAAAACAACACTATCATCATCCCCATTGAGCTACAGAGTAAACTGAGGCACAGGGTGGTGGAAGTAACCTGCTAAGGTCACACCACCAATAAGCAAGAGTCAAGACTCAAACCCAGACAGGTTGGTGCTAAGCCGCTAATTGTGTAACTGCCCCACTCTACCCCCGTAAGAAGTGGTCTGATGAGAGATGGAGACGCCAACGGACATCTCAGATTGCCTCACAGCAATGCTTCTTGGCCAGGGAGACTCCTGCCCCTTGGCATGCCTGCCACCATCTGAAATCATGTTGATAGTCTCAGCTGAGGTGGGAAGTCTGCTACTGGCATCTGGGAGGTAAAGCTCATAGGACGCAAGACAGGCCCACATCAAAAGCTAATTTCCCTCCACATCAGTGGTGCTGAGGTTGTCAAGGCCAACTTTCTGTGTCTTCTGACCATGTTCCCAGAAGGTCTCCTTAAATAGTTTTGAAAACTGTGAACCTTTTGAACACTTGAAACTATTTCATCATAGATTCAAAATATCTGCAAGGATCTAGTTGGCAAGGCATCACAAATACTGACAGCCAAAGGAAAGTGTTACTTCACTCTTCAAAACCCAAAGGAATCCAGAGTGTAGTAATTCAGTATCAACCATCATCATCTATGACAGAAAAAACAAGCAAGTTTCTCTCCTTAAACTTGTATTTCCACTTGACCTCTGCAGAACTGAATCCTAACACTGTATACACACACACACACACACACACACACACACACACACATTTCAGTCTTTCCTGACCGACCTTTCATACTATAGTAACCAAATATCTTGATTAGCTTCAGTTATTTCTGATTTTTTTCCCCACTTTTGACCATAAGCCTTCAAGTGTTAATTTTCTCCCTTTGGATTAAGTCTTACAATTAGTCCAAAGAACAAAATATAGTATCTATTTTAATAGATAATTATTTGATACTCAAAGTAATTGATTTTGGAATTTCATCTCAGGGAGAAAAGGTAGATTTTTTGTTGTTGGTTTTGGGGGGGGGTTGTTTTTTGTTTTTTTTGTTTTTTTGTTTTTCGAGACAGGGTTTCTCTGTATAGCCCTGGCATCCTGGAACTCACTTTGTAGACCAGGATGGCCTCGAACTCAGAAATCCGCCTGCCTCTGCCTCTGAGTGCTGGGATTAAAGGCGTGTGCAGAGGTAGAATTTTTAAAGTCAGATAATAGGTGAATGTTTCTTACTGCTACACTGATAAAAGTCAGCATCTGGGGCTGGAGAGATGGCTCAGCGGTTAAGAGCACTGACTGCTCTTCCAGAGGTCCTGAGTTCAATTCCCATCAACCACATGGTGGCTCACAATCATCTGTAATGGGATGTGACGCCCTCTTCTGGTGTGTCTGATGACAGCTACAGTGTACTCGTATACATAAAATAAATAAATATTTTTTAAAAATCAGCACCTGTTTTATGTGGCACTTTTCATTTTTATGAATGCCCTGGAGGTGGAAGGAGTTTCATTACAAGAAGTCACCCATTCTTTGAATTTTTCTGAATTAACTGTTAAAAGTTATCTTGTGATCGTCAACCGGGTGATCCATCTGCTGACAGTTCAATTACGTTCTCCTTCCATTTTGATGTAAGCCAACGCTAGAGTCTTAACGTCTTCCATTTCTGGGATGCCTGCCATGAAGACAGAGCAGAAGCCTCTCAGAGGACTGTTAATTACACCCCTGGCATTTCTTCAGGAGCGCTGAGTTCACCAAAGAAACTGAAAACGGGCAGGTACATTAAAACATTATTAATTCTAATACATCTTTTCCAGTGTTATTTTTTTATAAAGGGATTTTATCTTATAACGAGTTTCAATATTACTTTCAACAGAACTTTGAAGATTCAGAGTTAACTCATTTAATTTATGGAAATGTATGTTGCGTGACATCACTAGGAACCACAGGTTTGTGCCATCCACTAAGCAGCCGCTTCAGAGCCTGACCTGTAACTTTCCAATTTAATGGGCTCACTAGAAAGTATCCCAATGACATCTCTTTAGTCCTTCATTTGTATTTTTCTCCTCTTGTTTTTCTCATTTATTTTTCATTCTAAGAAAAGTAGAGATAGATGTGCAGGTATAGAGAGTAGGTGGATGGATAGTTGGATGGATGGATAAACAGACAAATGGTGTTATGGCCTGGGTCTTGGATACTCCCTAAAGGCTTAGTCTCTAATCCACAGCACTCTTGCAAAGTGTGGATATGGTGGATAGGAGGTGGGGTTTGGGTGGAAGAAGTTGGGTCAGTTGGGGGTGTGCCCTTAAAAGGTCCCATTCTTTCTTCTTTCTTTGCTTCTTGGTCACCATAAGGAGAGCAGGCCAGACCTTCTATGACACATGGTATGGTCACAATGTACTATGCAGCTATACACCCAAAGCAAGGGCCAAGTGGCCTCAAACGGAAGCATCTGAAACTGTGACTCTCAACAGAGGGTTCCTCCTCCTGGTGTCACAACAGAACACTGTTTTGTATAAACAGGTGACTAGATAGATGATAGACAGGCAGTCGACAAGCAGGGCACTCGGTAGTAGTATAACTCAAGAGTCCTTACCTAATGTCATGAGGTTTAATCCCTTTATCAATTTAAATATATATATATATATATATATATATATATATATATATATATATCAGGATCTGTCACTTTCACTACTTCCTAAGGATGCCCTTTGATCTAATAACATGGTCCCTAAACAATGACACACACTCTGAAGAAAGTTATGGTTGCTTATTGGGACATACCTTGATTTTGCCTATGTGTTAAATAACCAAGAACAAAATCCTCCATTTCTAATGCTTTGTTTTGCTTTTTAAAATATTGCATATAATGGTGTATAATATGGAATATATTTGGCCTTTGTCCTGAGGTCTTTGCACACAGCTCCTCAAGCCTTTAAATTTTCTAATAAGAGTGTCTGGTTTGCAATGAGCTCCTTCTGGTTATACCTTATACTACGCCAGTGAGGTGGCTTAGGACAGGACCTCTAGATAGCCTTGGGTTGGAGCCAATAACCAACCAGGAGGACCAAGAGATTTCATCTCCAGCAGAGAAGGGGGTGGAGAGAGAGAGAAGCGCATCTCATAGGAATGAGCCCTTAACTTGTTGGATTTGATCCTAACTCCAGGCAGATAATAGGTCAGTAGTAAATCAATTATAGGATGCCCAGCGAGGGACCACAGAGAAAAATCACCCTGCACACCCTGAGTGAAGAGTATCGCTTTTCGAGACTACAGAGGAAAGTATGTTTTTATCAGAATATATAAACAGAGAAGGCCTCCAGCCCTTCCTCGGGCTTGTAACACGTCAATCGAAAGGGGCTTTGAAGATGCACGTGTTTCTAACATATTTCTAACATTCAGAAAGCCACTCTGTTCTGCGGCCTAGAGATTCTTGCACCTGAGCCAAAGTCCTGTAGGCAGATGAAGAAAGAGAAGAATGTGCCTTCCTCCTGTAAACTGGAAAAAAGGGTAGGAATGCCTTGCCTACTAAGCCTTGGCTTTTTTTTTTTTTTCAGGAAGATTAGTATGATGAAAGAGAACACTGACTACCGCGCCCAGACATGTCTTGGAAGGCACTGGGTTCCCTGGAGGATCCAAGGGCTCAGCCTGAAAACAGCTTGTTAGACCACCCGGCTTTTACAATAACCAACGTTCTGTCCATGCTGTTTGATTGGTTGTTTGTTTAATTGAACAATATCTTCAACATGACATTCCGTTGTGTGAAAACGCCGTGGGTGTTTAGCCTGGGTTCTAACGGGTGGGAGTGTAAGTCGTTTTCAGGCTTCCCTGGAACAAGAGATCACGTGACAAGGACTTTGATACACCCTTTGGCGCACAAGTGGGAGAATGTACGGTGATTAAAATCTTCGCGGTGAGGCTGCTGGGTGAGGCGGTGTGGCAGCTGCAGTTCCTACAGTGTTACAGATTGCACGTGAATGGGTCCCTCACAAGTTCCTATGCTGACTGCTGAGTCCCTACGTAGTGATCCTATTTGGGGAGGTTCTAGCAGCATTAGGAGATGGTACCTAGCTGGAGGAAGGTCACTGTATGTGTCCTTGGGAGCTGTGCCTTGCTCAGAGTCCCTCCCCTTCCCCGCTTCCTCTCTTCTGTGATGACAAGAAGCGTCTCTACCACACCTTGTCACTGCCACAAGGTTCTGCCAAAGTGCCTGGGGCTGAGCGAGAGACAATGTGCAGAATATTCCCTTCCCTTTATGGTGCTTCGGAGGCAAGATCTTGCTATCTAGCCCATGTTTGCTTCAAATTCATTAAGTAGACCAGACTGGCCTTGAACTTGCTACAATCCCATCTCTGTTTCCCAAGTCCTGGATTTGTTTTTTCTTTAGGTTTATTTTATTTATATGAATATACTGTAAGCTATCTTCAGACACATCGGAAGAGGTCATTAGATCCCATTCCAGAGGGTTGTGAGCCACCATGTGGTTGCTGGGAATTGAACTCAGGACCTCTGGATGAGCAACCAGTGTTCTTAACCACTAAGCCATCTCTCCAGCCCCCAATTCCTGTATTAAAGCCATACTCTCCTTGCCTTTAAGTTTTTCTTTCTGCTGGCTGCGTGATCAAAGCCATGTAAGAGGAAGCAGAACAGAAAATTGGTACCAGGAGTGAGGGCATTGTTGTAACTACCTGAAAATGTCATTCTTAAGCCATTTGGAGCTGGTTTGAGAGAGGCATTTAAGTTTGGAGAAGCCTAGGATTCGGCCAGCAAAGCACAGCGGGTGATTCTGAAGACCACAGAGGACCACAATGCTGATAAAAGCATGGGCAATCCAGACAGTTAACAGCCTCAAGGTAGAAGTGAGGGCTCTATTAGAATTTGGATTGTAAGTCATTTGCATTTTGTCTGAAAAATACTGTGTCTGTACTTAGTGTTGTGAGACTGAGGCTGGATTTAAAAATAACGGTCTAATTAATTTGGTGGAGGAGATATCCAGAGTGCATATATACTATTTAGCTCCTGTACTGGCTAGTTTTGTGTCAACTTGAAACAACTGGAGTTATCACAGAGAAAGGAGCTTCAGTTGGGGAAATGCCTCCATGAGATTCAGCTGTAAGGTATTTTCTCAATTAGTGATCAAGCGGGGAGGTTCCCTTGCAGGTGGTACCATCTCTGGGCTGGTAGTCTTGGATTCTATAAGAGAGCAGGCTGAGCAAGCCAGTGGAAGCAGGCCAGTAAAGAACATCCCTCCATGGCTTCTGCATCAGCTCCTGCTTCCTGACCTGCTCGAGTTCCAGTCCTACATCCTTTGGTGATCAACAGCAGTATGGAAATGTAAGCCGAATAAACCCTTTCCTCCCCAACTTGCTTCTTGGTCATGATGTTGTGCAGGAATAGAAGCCCTGACTAAGACAGCTCCTTGGCACGGATAATGCTGGACGCTTTTATCTAAGTTGATAATGAGAACTAGGAACCCAAAGAAGCAGAAAGATATGAAAGTGTGCAGTCTGGCCAGAAAAATAAAAGAATGAATAAAAGCCTGTGGACACAGAGGATGTGGTTGCTGAAGAGAGCGGTGATGTCCCAAAGTCACAATGAAAACAAAAGCAAACAGAAGCCACACACTTTTCCCTGAGACAATAGGAAAACCACCTTGGGTTACCTCAAAACTGTTCCACCCTCCTACACACCGCCCCCTTCTCCAGGCCCAGTTTTATCACAACTAGAAAGCTGCTTTCAGAGGATAGCTAAGGTGTTCTCTCAAGTTTGAAGTCACAGCTTCACAGATAGTAGTGGCTCACCGTCCCCTGTAAAGATTACACCTATTCTCTCCCAGTACCGGGAAGTAGACGCCCTCTCCCTTCACTCCGGCCAACACAGTGATTGTCTTTGCCAAGAGCAGGGTTAGAACCCGGCCTCTTATTGTGCTTCTGTTCCATACTCCTCTCTGCAAACAGTCTGCACTCCACCGTCTTTGTTTACAGCCCACTGTAGTTCCTTTTTCTGGCAAGAAGCTGTGTGTGCCTTTTGTCCCTTTTCTGGTGACAGCCTTTTCCTTGAATTGTATTGGCATTTACTGGGGAAATTGTCTGCTTTTCTGTTAAAAAGCATTATGAATACTTTCCCTTAGCCTTTCACTCACTTATATTTTGTCTTTGGTTTTGTGTGTGAGTGTGTATGTGTGTGTGTGTGTATGTGTGTTGTGTAGAGATTCTTAATTTTCAAATTCATCCAGTCTTTTTTTTTTATAGCTTATGAATGTCGGGTCACACTTACAATTTTTACAATTTTTTTCTGAAATAATTATTCCTTTTAATTTCTCCATTACACTACCTCTCCCACTCCATTATTTAAAAATTCTTGGTTCATTGGGAATTTAATATATATCAAAGACAGTGCTGTCCGTCAGAATGACAGAGGAGTCTAACTTTGCAGCCACCCTGATTTCCCAAGATCGTGTACTAATGTATGGCTTTCTCTCCTGACAGGAAATTCTCCTTCAGAACATATAGTCCTTCAAAGTAGAATTGCCCCATTAATATCAGCACCGACTCATGTTTAGGAATGAACTGCCCTATTATCCTTCTGTTTCAGAGTTTTCGGGCTCTTCTGTGCAGGGGGACAAGTGGGGGACATGTCATGCCACAGCACTAGTGTAGCAGCTAAACAATACCTTTCTGGACTCAGGTCTCGCCTCTATGTGACTGACACAAGGTGTCTCTTGGTTGCATACTCCAGGCTAGCTAGTCCATGAATCAGTGCATGATTTCCCTGTCTCTGCCACCCTTCCACATAGGAGTGCTGGGATTACAGATGCTAAAAAGGGTGTGTGTGCATCTGTGTGTTCATGTGGATGCAGGTACATATGTATGTGTGTATATGCATCTCTGTGTATTCAGAAGGCAGAGAACAGCCTTGGGTGATGCTTTCGGGAGCAATCTATGTTGCTTTTTGAGATTGGTTCTCTCATTGGCCTTGAGCTCAACAAGGCTAGGCAGAGTGGCCAATGAGCCCCAGAGATCCACCTAAGCAACACTGGGAGCTCCACTATGTCTGGCTTTTTTTTTTTTTTCTTCTTTATTTACATTTCAAATGTTATCCCCTTTCCTGGTTTTCCTTCTGAAAACCCCCAATCTCATCCCCCCCTCACCCTACTCACCAACCCACCCGCTCCCACTTCCCTGCCCTGGCATTCCCCTATACTGGGGCATTGAGCCTTCACAGGACCAAGGGCCTCTCCTCCCATTGATGTCCAACAAGGCCATCCTCTGCTACATATTCGGCTGGAGTCATGGGTCCCTCCATGTGTACTCTTTGATTGGTGGTTTAGTCCCAGGGAGCTCTGGGGGTACTGATTAGTTCATACTGTTGTTCCTCCTATGGGACTGCAAACCCTTCAGCTCCTTCAGTCCTTTCTCTAGCTCCTCCATTGGGGACCCAGTGTCTGGCTTTTTTATGTGGTTCCTAGAATCAAACTCAGGTCCTTATGCTTACCTTCTTTCATTAGCACATATTTTGTTCAAAGCTTGAACACGGTACCACTTTGCTACTCAAATCATTTTATAATTGAAATGCTTCAAATATTATGCTCTTCATATACAGTTATGTAAAATAATAAAAATACAATGGCTTGTGTTTTCAGTGCTAAAATAAAAGTTAAATAGATGGCACAGGCACAGCTTGTGATATTCTGTTTGGATACAGCCTCACGCTTGCAAATGTGGGAGACCTCTAAGTTGCAAGTGTCCTAGTGTTCTGTTAAGAGCAACAAGAGCTGTGGGTGCACCCTCTGCCCTTTAGCCCCCCCCCCCCGCAGGTAAATGTTAACCCTGCCTTGACTCACATCACAATTTCCTTCCGTGTCTGCTCCAGCATCATG
Source organism: Mus pahari (assembly GCF_900095145.1). Lineage (NCBI taxonomy): Eukaryota > Metazoa > Chordata > Mammalia > Rodentia > Muridae > Mus > Mus pahari. The sequence continues at coordinate 55,058,883 of NC_034604.1, read as the reverse complement.
TACTGGGTCCACTCCTGGGTACTCTCATATGTCTTTGACTGATCCACAATCTTCTGGAACATAGTCCTTTTCCTGAAAGACACACGGGTTTGGTAAAGAGGTCAAGTACAAAGGGGCAGCAAGCAGCTCAGGGGTGGCACACACCTTTAATCCCAGCACTCAAGAGGCAGAGGCAGGCAGATCTCTGAGTTTGAGACCAACCTGGTCTAGAAAATGAGTTCCAGGACAGCCAGGGCTACACAGAGAAACCCTGTCTTGACTGCCCCACTCTCCCCAATCCTGGGCTGTTTCAGTTGGGGAAGTTATTAAATTCATATAGTTAACAAAACAACCTGGAAAAAACTCCAGCCTTGAAATGAAGACTAGGTTCTAGACTAGATGCCACTGATCTATGTGTTTAGGAAATCTGTTTCCCGCTAGATGGGGTGTAAGAGCATCTACCTTACAAGGACCATGTGTTGGACCTGAAGCAGAACAAAGATAAGCAGGAACTACTGCATTTGCTACTATAGCCATTGCTACAATTAAAGATTTACTTATTTATTATTAATTTTATATATGTGAGTACTCCATCACTGTCTTCAGACACACACCAGAAGAGGGCATTGGATCCCCATTACAGATGGTTGTGAGCCACCATGTGTTTGCTGGGAATTGAGCTCAGGACCTCTGGAAGAGCAGTCAGTGCTCTTAACCGCTGAGTCATCTCTCCACCCCCCCCACCCCCCCCACCCCTGTGCTGCTACTATTAAAGTGAGGAGAAATACCCACTTGAAATACAAGGCAAGGTCTGTGGCAATGATCGCGATGTCCATCATGTGGATCGCGTGCTCATGCTGCCGGCGATTCAAGTTCTGGAAGATATTCAGGCTCTAAAGAAAAGAATTAGACAAAGTTTGAGAAATGGTGCTGGCAGTAAGGTCACTCTTCTTCCGGTGGAAACCCGAAGTGATGGCAGACAATCACAGCCTCAGCCAATGGCAAGAAGGCTGCCTGTGCTCAAGGCAGGCTGCCTGCGAGATGGGCGTCACCCTACCTCATCTCTCAGGAGTGTTTTGCCAAACTCCAAATGATGCCTTTCCAAGATGGAGGACCCATGGAGCTTGGCCAGGGGGTTCTGTGATCTAAATGAGATAGACAGACAGACAGACAGACAGAATAAATGTAAATATCAACATAAAACGGGCAAGATAGAGACTAAAGACATTCTAATCTAGTCCTGCCATCTTTCTCCTAATGCTGTAGGCAGATGCCGAAGTGGTAGGTGCAAATTAGTTCCATACCTAAGACAGGGAAGAGGAGAGTGAAAGAACACCCTATTGCTACAATAACAAACCATCTCTGACTTAGTGGTATAAAACAATAGAGTGCACCTTCTTTTAGCTCTGGAGTTCAGATAGCTAATGTGGGTCCCAGGGCAGGCTCCTCCTCGAGGCCCCGGGGGAGAGTCAGTCTCTGTGTCCTTTCCCTCTTCTGGAGCCCTCTCACATCCCTTGTTGGTAGGCCCTTCTGCCATCTTCAAAGACAGCAGCTACAATCTTATCTCTTCCTAGCTTCCTGTCTCCTTCTCACCAGGACCCTGGGGATGGCAGGAGCCCTGCACATCATCCTGGTTCACACCCCAAGCTTCTGAACTCAATCAGTGTAAAAAGTCCCCTTCTGAGCGTCAGTCAATACTCATGGGCTCCTGGATTTGGGAAGTGGACATCTTTGGGAAACGGTCACTTCTTTTGCTATAGGACTGGACCTAGACCTGAAGAGCAAGAAAAATGGAGGCTCGGGACAGTGGAACCTTACTCTGGTAAGTCAGTCCTGGGATAGTGCAGACCTGAGTCATGGATCCGGGGTGGGGGGAAGAGTGTGGAGGGAAGATGGCGGGGGCAGTAAGGCCTGACTCACTTCATCTGGTAGAGGTTGTTCGTGCCTCTGTGGTCGATGTCGTGACAGAAGGCAGCAGTGACCATGGCCAGGGCCTCCAGGTCAGTGAAGTACCGCTTCAGCTTTCCTGTCTGCAAGGAGATGAGAGGTATAAGCCACCATCATTTAGTGGGATGGAAGCAAGCCAGAAAGACAGGTGGTCGGGGCAAGACCGGAACCGACACATGGACGTCTGCTTGCTTATTTTAGTTCTTTATGCAGTATCTCAGGTATCCCAGGCTTGCCTAGGACTCATTTTAAAAGTTTTGTGTTCACCCTCTCTCTCTCATTATGCGTGTCAGTGTGCATGCATGCACACACCATACACATATACACACCGTACTGCGCACACATACACACTACACATATACCACACAGTACACACACATACACACACACCATATACACACACTGCATACACATACACACTGCACACAAATATACACTATACATATACCACACACATACACACCACTGTACATACACACACACACACACACACACACACACACACACACACACACACAGGATGGGGGAAGGAACAAAGGAGAGAGGAGGGAAGGAGATGGAAGGGAAGGGAAAGGAAATGAAGAAAAGCCAAATTTAAGATAGCAGCCATTGTCGCTTTCTGGTGGCCTGCCAGAACTCCTGCTTCTAAGCCCTAGTGCTTAGGCATTGCTAGGCCCGAGGGGCAGGAATGTAGATAAGGAACCTGACCCCAGCAGGGAGCTGCAGAATGACCTATCTGGAGATACACTTTTGATGAGATATAATGGGCCCTGAAATTTCTGAGTCAACAATACTGACACAAACACACCAAGGCCACCCAAAGACATTGTAGCAATATTTGTCCTGTAAAAGATTAAAAAAACAGCCTTCACATGCAACAGTAAGGTGTGGGGAAAGAAATGTAATAACAGTCAGCCCTCTGTACTAACGGGTTCCACGTCTGCGGATTTAACCAGTAGTGGAGCCAAAAGATATTTTTAAATTGTTTCCTAGGGGAGTGAGGATGTAGCACACTAGAGAACTTGCCTAGCACATATGAAGCCCTGGGTCCCACCCCAGTACTGTATAAACCAAGGATGGAGTCATACCCTCTAATCCCAGCACTCAGGAGGTGACAGCAAGAGAGTCAGAAGCTTAAGGTCATCTTGGCCTACATAGAGAGTTCAAGGCCAACTTGGGTTATATGAATCCTGTTTTTAAAAAATTTTGTTTAACTGGGCAGTGGTGGTGCACGCCTTTAATCCCAGCATTTAGGAGGCAGAGGCAGGCGGATTTCTGAGTTCGAGATCAGCCTGGTCTACAGAGTGAGTTCCAGGACCGCCAGGGCTGCACAGAGAAACCCTGTCTCAGAAACAAAAACAAAAACAAAAACAAAAACAAAATTGTTTATACTAACATTTTCTTTCTTTTTTTTAAATGATTTATTTATTTATTTATTTATTTAATGCATGTGAGTGCATTGTAGGTGTACTGATTGCTGCAAGCCATCATGTAGTTGCTGGGAATTGAATTTAGGACCTCTGCTCCCTCTGGTCATCCCCGCTCACTCCAGCCCCCCAATTTATTTATTGTAGCTGTCTTCAGACACATCAGAAGAGAGTGTCAGATCCCGTTACAGATGGTTGTGAGCCACCATGTGGTTGCTGGGATTTGAAATCAGGACCTTTGGAAAAGCAGTCAGTGCTCTTAACCTCTGAGTCATCTCTCCAGCCCCTACCAACATTTTCTTGTTATTCCCTAAGCAATGCAGCAAACTACCTTGTATAGTGTTTCCATTACATTAAACATCTTAAGTAATCGAGATGTTATTTAAAGTATCCAGAAGGACGCTGGCATGGTGGTACATGCCTGTGATCCCAGTATTTGGGGGGCTGAACCAGGACAATCATCGCATCGAGGTCTAGCTGAGTGACATACCAAGACCTGATCTCAAACAAGAATATGTAGGAGGCACAGGTTACATACAAATGCTCTGCTGTTTTATATAAGGAACTTGACTGTACACAAAGTTCTGGTTTTAGGAAGTGTTCTAAAACATCTTCCTCTGTAGTGGTGAGTTTAGTTTATCAAAAACCTACTGGGGACAGGAATCTTCAGTGTTTGGACACCAGATTCCTGACTGAATCAAAGCATTAGAACCAATCTCCAACACCCCTGCCCCATGATTGCAAAGGACAACTGTTTTGTGCAGTGATAAAATGATGAATGGATGAACCTTGTAGTCACTGTGCTAAGTGAAAAAAAAAAAAAAAAGCGAGGCACAAAAGAACAACTACTTTATGATTCCAATGGCAGCAGTATCTAGAGTAGTCGAGCTTACAGAGAGAGAAAATACAGTGAGGTTGACCATGATCTGGGAGAAACGGGCATTGCTGTTTAATGAGCACAGAGCTACTGTCTGAGAAGGCGAACGTTCTAGAGATGATCGCGGCAAAGACAGCACAACACTGTGTGTGTCCTTAATGCCACTGGATTGTACATGTAAAAACTGACTTCAGTGGTCAGTTTCGTGTTTCATATAGTACAAAGTGTGTTTTATGTGAGTATGAGTTCGTATAATAAAAGAATCTTGGGGCTGCAGAGATGGCTCAGCAGTTAAAAAACACTGGCTGCTCTTCCACAAGACCTAGATTCAATTCTCAGCACCCATTTGATCTGAAACTCCAGCTCCAAGGGAATCTGATGCCCTCTTCTGTCCCTTTGGGTACTACACATAGATGGTGCACTTGCATCCACGCAGACAAAACACTCATCCACAGAAAATAAAAAAATATATATATTTTTTTAAAAATCTGATTGTCATATATAATGGAAAACCATAAAAATGTATGATACATATATTTTCAAATAAGTTATTATAGATTGTTTCATTAATCTTAAAGATAAATGGTCTCTCTGTGTATGTGTGTGTTACAAATTTAGTAAGATTTGTATACTTCTTTATTGGAAAATTTTGTTGTTTGTGTTTTGAGAGAGTTTTGCTTGGTGGCACAGGCTAACCTGCTCTGGCCTCCTGAGTGCTGTGATTACAGGCTTGCTCACCACACCCAGCTTATTCACAGAATTATTCTGCAATTTTTTTTTTAAAATCAGTGTCAGAGACTGAACCTCCTAAGCAAATACTCTATCACTCAGCTACAGTCCCAGACAGAGCTTTGCAATTCTTAAAAATCAATAAATAAAAATGGCCATGTGGCAACTGCCAAGTCAGCCAGTCTCCCCCACCCCACAGCACCCCATACCACCAGCAAGGAGAACATGGTCTGCCCCACGTTGAAGCCATGCCGCCAGTTGTGGTAAGTGATCCTCCGGTAGCCTTTGCTTAGCGAATACATGAAGCGCACCAGGGCCTGTGAACACACACATCAGTGAGGCAGCACACACCTGCCCAGTGTGGCTAAGTCCTCCCTCAGGAGACCCAAGGCCCTCCACTCCCATCGCTGACCCAGATCGTGGGAAGTGGGCACAGGTGCAGAGGCACTGGGAAAGTACTGTATGTGAGCTTCAGAAGAGCATTCTAGAAACCTGCCAGGGGTGCAACTGTCCTGAGAGAAAGGACTGCTTAATCGCATGGTTCTCCAGCAGGAGTGTATTTCAGAATCACTGGGGGGTCCTTTTACGGTCAGAGTCCTTAGAGCTGGTGACACACTGATGTGTCCGCGTCTGTGGGGTGTTCGGTGTGTGAAGCATATTGCCAGTCTGACAGTGTCTTGGGTTGTGCTGATAGTCTGGGGCAAACCTTTGAAAATCACTACTTTAATCAACCTCTAGGAGGCTTGGAGCACCAGCCCCCTTCCTATGCTGTCTCCCACTGAGTACCTTTGAAAGGAATCCTGAAGTGAAGGATCCTGTTTCCAGGAACTTAACTAATATCTCCCACCCACATGAGAACTTCTGGGCCACAGTGCAGGAGAGCAGTGTCATCTCTACCAGAGGACAGGCTCTAGGCGCAAACTCTAAAAAAATCCCAAATGCAGAGCACGTACTCTTTTCACAGTCTACAGACCAAGCTGTTCCTTTAAAACCAAGGAGGGAGGGAGAGCAATGATCTGGGTGTAGTAGCTCTGAATCCCAGGACCCAAAAGCTACAAGTTCAAGGCCAGGCTGCACCACATGCTGAGCTCTGCGCTAGATGGGGCTGCAGAGGGAGGAAGAGCCAGCATCTCTGGGCCTCACCTCTTGCGGGATGTGGAACTTGTCCACCACTCTGAGCTCGTAGTACATCTGGATGCCGCACTTCACCAGCTCCAGCTCCGTGAGCGGCAGATCGCTGAAATGAAACTTGTTGATTTCGTATGACTCGGCATCTGGAAGTTCTCCTTGCTGCAGTGGAGTGGAGTCCAGTGATTAAGGAACAGGATGGGCTCCTGCGCCCCTCCCCCAGGGCTGCCTAGGAAAGCCAAGCGGGGTGAAGGGATGCTTTGAGCCCTATGGCATCAGGGTCAGGCTGCTCACCAGGATCTCGGCCAGCTCCTCTTCCTCGCATTCCCATGGCTCTTTGCCATACACCTCTCTGGTTTTCTGCCACGCCCCCAAAACAGCAGAGAAAATGCAACAGGTTATTGCTTCAAGAACCCAAGGAGACCTCCACTTCCTGCATTTGCTTTGGTCGCAGAAGCGGCCGGCAGAAGGCTGCTGTTCAGCTCCGGAGCCCTGGAGACCTACATTCAAATTCAGGCTGTGGCTGTCTCTAGCTGTGCTACTGAATGCCTGAATCTCAACTCCCTCTTCTGTTAAATGGGGATAACAAAACAAGTAACTGATCTTTTGTGCTGTGTGTGTGTGTGTGTGTGTGTGTGTGTGTGTGTGTGTGTGTGTGTGTGTGTGTGTGTGATGGAACCCAGGCCTTGCCCGTACTAGGCAAGCACATTAGCATTGCGCTACACCGCAGGATTTTGTTTTTGGAGAACAGAGTCTCACTGTGCAGTCCAGGCTGGCTCAGATTTTCTGGTCTGCAACAATCCATCCTCCAACCCCTGCTTCCCCGGTGTTGAGACTGTAGCTATGCTCCACCATGCCTGGTTCTTGTTTTTAAACAGAATATATGAACTAGCCAGACATGGTGGAACATATCTGTAATCCCGGCGCTCAGAGGTTGTAGCAAGAAGATCTTAGACTTGTGGGTAGTGTAAGCTATATTAGAGAAAGTCAGTTCAGCCCAAGCTATATAATAAAACCGCCTCTGAACAAACGAAAGTACAACTAAAATAAAGTACTGAAATTATTGTCACAGTGTAGTACTAGTAATATTGCTATTTATATTTTTATTGTTCTTAGTGACCGAGAATAATGATGGTATGGCCATTTCATTTGATTTGCTTTCCTTTGCTGTGTGACCTGAGGCGAGTGTCTTCCCTCTCTGGACCTATTTTTTCCCTTGTGCCAGATGAAGCAACCCAGTTAACTGTTTGTGATTTCTTGATCCAGAGTGGAATCTGTTAACTTCCAACTGGTTCATTGAGCCTGCATATCCTTCTGGTCCACATATGCATCATTTGACTGGGATGATGGCCTGAGTCGAACTTCAAGGCATTTCATCTAAACTTGGTACTGTCTCCTATGAGTTGGCCATTAATAGATAAGAAATAATCAAATCTTCTCTGCCATCTTCTAAGATAACGAACTGGCCTTTTGCTGGGGACATAGGTCCATAGTGGAGAGCTAACCCAGCATGCCCTGGGTTACTGCATAACCTGGGCATAATTGTGCACACCTGTAACCTTGGGTAGAGCCAAGAGGATCAGTAAGAAGTTCAAGGGCGTGGCCTGGGCTTTGTGAGTCCTTATCTGAGGCTGGGCATGGTAGAACACACATGGAACCCCAGCTCTGGAAAGCAGAGGTAGGAAGACTGGCCAGCCTGGACTAGTTATACCTCCAAAAACAAAAGAGAGAAGGAAACAAGAGACCTCTGAGAACATCGGCCTGGGGTGTTTCAACATGTGAGGTCTTGGGATCTCAGCTGGGTATCATATCCCAAGCCATTTTGGCTAACTCAGTTTAGTTTTTGGATCTTGGTTTATTTAACACCATTCTCCCAGGAACAATAAACCACCAGTCCTCCCATACCTGGCTTCCCATTCACGATTGCACCCCGATACATGAGCACCCAGGTTCTGTTTGGACAACTTTCCTGATGGGGTGCCCACCACCTCCCCAGGCGCCCATTAAGAAAGATCACAGAGGAGTAGTGCATTTTCCTAACAAATGTGAACTGAGAACTCTTCTCATAGTAGGTGATTTGAGGCTAAGTCTTCTCCCTCTTGGGGAGGGGCTTCGATTTCTTTATCTCTGCATTAGGTAAGAAGTGCTTCCCTGTACCTCTGACCAGGCCAATGCATACAAAACCTCAAACACATTCGTGGGTGCTGTGTAAACCATATTTTGTTTTGAGACAGGATTTTATGCATCTCAAGCTAGCTTCAAATTCACTATGCAACCAAAGGTAACTTTGAACTCCCAACCTTCCATCTGCCAGACGCTGCGATTGCAGGTGCGCTCTGTCCTGCTTTAGCCTGTGCAGTTACTCGGTATCAAACCCAGGGCTCCATGCATGCTAAGCACGCACTCTGCCACTGAGCCGCACCTCCAGCCCTAAATTACAAAGTGGTGAAATTATGGGAAAGCTTTCTACTCTCTTGGAACCCACCACTTTGCTCACTACAGGGTGAGTCCTATAGTGACCGTATAGAAGTGAGACTCTGAGAAATGGCTCCTGACCCACAGGGTTGCCAGATAAAGCCTCCTGCCAGACTAAGAGCTGAGACTAGTTGCCCCTGTCTCTAGTGCCAAGCCAGTCTTGAGCCCCGAGGAAAGTGGTGTCTATGGTGGTGTCTATGGTGCTGTCAGGCCTCCAAGACAGAGGTGACCCTGCAAGAGATATTGTTGGACCTCTGTGCTACGTGGGAGAGAACAAGGCTGAACCCACTCATCCCAGGCTCCACCTCATGGGTTTCCTACATGGCCGCCGGCTGACACATCTCCCCCGGCATCCTCTACCACAGTGGAAACAGCAACAAGAACAACACGTACCAAGATCTTCTGGATTTCCTCATTATCACACTTCACGTGATATTTTACAATGTCCTGGAAGATATCCTTCCTGTTCTCGAGTTTGTTCATGGACTCGTAGGTGTCAGGGTTTAAGACTGACCAGCCCAGAAACTGAGTCAAAGACTGTAGAGAAAGAAAGAGTCAGAGGCAGTGGGAGCCTGCATCCTGATGCTGACTGAAGACAAGACTGCTGAAACCTCAGTTTTCTCAGCTATAAAATGGGTTTGCAAAGCTGTGCAGGGGTAGATAGGCTGTGATAAAATAATGGATGCAAATGTATTTTAAGTAAAGATTTATAAGTAATAATGTCACAAATGGAAACGTGTGGAGCAAGGAGGATGTACATAGGCGCTCTGTGCCTTCTCACCAGTTCTCAAGTGATCTTCAAACTGCTCCCAGTAGTAAAGTGTGGAAGTGAGGGGCAATGAGGAAGGATCGAGGAGAAAGAGGCTCTCACAGCTCCTCAGGGTTATAACATCCCATTCCCACTCCCCATGGTCAGGCAGCTGCACACTGAGACCCACCACGCAGCTCTGGAGGGCAACCCTGAAGCTGGTGGACACTGAGCCCCATCAGCCAAAGGCCACCCAGCATCCCACACCTCCATGAGGGTCTCATCCATTTCGTCGAAGGGCTTCCCATCTTTGCGGTTGTAAAACGTGGCCACGCCGACAATCTCTTCCTTCTTGTTGACGATGGGCATGGAGAGTACATTTTTAATCATCCACCCAGACTCATCCAGAGGCTCTTTCTGTAAGAGAATGCCACGGCTGCGGCTCCACCACTCCCATGCGGAGCAGATTGCAGGGACAGGGTTGGAGCTGTGGCTGGATTCTAAGGGCCTGGCTCAGCTCTAAGAAGCCAGAAGTTGACTCTTGTGTGGGTTTAGCTGCCAACAAACACTGTAAACTTCCTAAGCCCAAGAGCTAAGGTTTCCATCCCCCAAGATGTCAGGACTGGCATGTGCTGGGCAGGATCAGAAACATCTCAGGTAGGGAGTAGCCTAAACAGTGTTCCTGGGGTCAGAAAGGGAAGAATGCAAGTGTTTTGAAGTTGAAAGTGTCCTTGGACTTTACCTAGTTACCATTGTCTCCCCCTTCCGTTATTATGTAACTTCCTGCAAATTTCCACCGTTCAGACTGCTTCCCAAGAAAACAGGTAGATCCTAGCATATTCTGATGCTCTTTTTTGGAGAGAGGAAGAAGAAAGTCCTAAGGCCAAGAGATCAAATAAAAATGGCTTTACCTGAAATTCAAAAAAGTCCTCTGCAGGTGCATTCATTATATTGCAGATCTGCAAGCCAAGAGAGGAACAAGACAATTGGTCAGAGCTGAGCAAGGGCCTGCAAGGCCTGCTCCCTATTCAGAACCTGAGTCCTTGCCCAAGGCAGTGCACTGTCTGCATCAGGTGGACAGATTCAAAATGGCTCAGGGTTATTAACTGAGGTTACCAGCTAGGAAAGGTCGCCTGATAGATTTTATTTCTATGTGTTGCATCCTAGACATTTCTAGGTTTGGAAAAGCTAAGGGTATAGCTGTCATTAGTAATAACTGCATAGTATCCCATTCTGTGGCTCTTATGCTAAGTATTTGGATATCCAGGTACATGCATGAGGATGCGTATATGCATGTGAGTGTGTAATCATGCATGCATGCCATGCTTCTGTGTGCATGTTATTTAAAATCAAATATGTGTGTGTGTGTGTGTGTGTGTGTGTGTGTGTGTGTGTGTGTGTGTGTGCCCATGCATGCAGGCTTGGAATTTAGAGCCAACCTGATTCTGCCTCCTAAGGGCTATCATTACAAGATGTCATTTAAACATCTCTGGCTCATTTTCATTAGAGTGCTGTTTATTTGGTAGGAAAGAATTCTTTCCTTGGGCTGTAAAAGTAGATGAAGAAACAAAAAGTGTTTTAACTCTGCTTCTATATTGCTAGATTTCTCTCTTGAAGATGAGGTCATTATGATCCCCCTCTGGAACACTGGCAATGGGGCCACTATATGTGGTTGGGTACCGTGCACTCTGCACAATGACATCTGGTTGAGTCCTGAAATCCATCTGTAAAGGACTTTCTTCTTTCAGTTCTCAAAAAGTTCCCACCTGGGCTGGCAATGGCCATGCTTGCACATCAGCTGCAGTGACAGGCTGCCTGCTCTCAGAGGGGGAACTGGGTGTGTTCTTTCTAAGTACTGTCCATCAAATGCCCTGGCTCCTTCCTCATTGTTGCTCCCAATCCAGGGGCATGCTCCACTCTCTCCCACAGCCTTCTGATCTTCTTCCAGCTGACATAGTCACCATAGCAACCATCCAGGCAAACATTCTTCTCCTTTAGCATGCATTCTCTACATGCTCACTGACCACCATTTCTCAGTTGCCTTCTTGTGGCTTTGCCTCCACTTTGCTACCAGATCTGTTTGTATTGGGTCTGCCAAGGGCCTCATGCTGTGGTGGGACTCTTGCTGCTTTCTCACTACATCCCTGTGCTACATGCATGCAGTCTCTCACATTGCTTTCTTGGTTACCATGGCACTGCCTCTCCTGGGTCTCCAAACAATTTTGACCTCTCCTGTTTGTCCTTCACAGAATCCTCTTCCTCCACCAGCTCTGGAAACCCTGACATCTCCCAGTATCACATGAGATACACTGTCCCTTGGAGCTTTAGTTTGCCCCTGTGGTCTCTGGTGCTGTCTGACCCTGAGACTCCCTATCTCTATCTCTGCACTCCATGGTATAGGAACTGTCTCTTCATCCCTCTGGTGGGCATGCCCCTGAGAACTGTCTCTTGCGTATAGGTGACTTATCACTGGGTATCCCAGCTCAGTATCTGTGATGTTCAACTGGTTCAGGAACTTGAGATCAGCTCTGACCTGTCTCTCCTCTACCCTCTGGCTTAACCAACAAGTCCTACTGGCTTTGCCTTCTCAGTATGAGATCTGACTCTGCATCTCCTTATTTGCATCTCATTTCTTCTGAAGTTGTATTAAATGAACACGTTTATCTAGGGCCTGAATCATTGTCAGTACCTAGTGACTGTATCAATCGGCCTTCACTGAGATTGGTGTTTATTTGCTTGTTTGTTTGAGAGTCTCATTTAGCTCAGGCTGGACTCCAACTCACTATGTAGCCAAGGATGACCTTGAACTTCTGATCCTCTTGCCCCCACTTCTTGTATTCTAGGATTTTAGAAGTGGACCACTGTTCAAGGTCAGCCTGGTCTACAGAGTGAGTACCAGGACATCCAGGGCTAAACAGAGAAACCCTGTCTCAAAAAACCAAAAAAAAAAAAAAAAAGAAGAAGAAGAAGAAGAAGAAGACGTGGACCACTACACCCGGATTAATGAAGAACAGAACTTCATGAGTATTGGCAAGCACTCTACCACCTGAGTAACACCCATCCCCTGCCCAATTCTTTGAGATACTTATCACCTCTTACTTGAACTGTGCCCTTCTCAGTCTGCCTCCAGTGACCTGTGGACTAAAGTCTCAGCCTTCCACACGGCATCCAAGGTCCACTAGATCTGACTCTGTCCTCCCTCTTGAGCCACCTTGAAATCTGTCCTCTTGCCTCAGACCTACCTAATAATTCAACAACACTAAGCACATACATCGTGTTCCCCCCAACCTCTACACTCAGCTCTACATATCATAGAGTCTGCATATGGAGGGTCCCCAAAGTCTCATGGGTAAAATGAGACTCTTGGTTACCAGTGAGACCCTGCAGAGAAGTAGTAGAAACTTTTAAGAGGTAAGAGGGCCTAGCAAGTATTCTTCCAGTCATTGGAGCATGCCATTGAGGGAACATTGGAAGCCACACCTCATTTCCCTGTCTCCTTTTTGCTTCCTGACCACTGATTTACCATGAAGCTTTGCCACAGGCCAAAGCAGCACATAGGGATGATGTGTAACTAGCAGGCACGACCCTGTCCTGGAACACAGGCGACAGCACACATTACTCTACTCTATGACATTGAGTGGGTGGGACATGGTTTTGGTCTAGATATTGCGTGGGGGGAATCCCATACAGGCTTTTGGGTTGACAGCTTGGTCCTCAGCTGGGTGGGGCTATTTTGGGGCCTAGCTAGAGGAAATAGGTCACTGGGAGTGTGACTTTGAAAGTTATATGAGGTCCCCAGCCAGGTGTTTTGTCATAGCAACAGAAAGCCTGAGTAACAGGCATGGCAGGGGATAGCACATAGCTCTGCCATGTGTGTAGGTAGAAGGGGGAGGAGATAGCACATAGCTCTGCCATGTGTGTAGGTAGAAGGGGGAGACTGGGAATGACACTCAAGTCTGGTGTAAGAGCTTATTTCTTAGTACCTGGGGAGCCCGGGAGATCAGCTAGTCATGCATTGCCCCTGACATATTTGCACAAGTTTCTATTGTCAGGGACACTATGCGCCTTTCCATGTAAGAACTATTTCTCTATAGTTGCTATTTCCAGACATGTCAATGATCTACTCTCTTCTGTGGGTCAGGTGTTGAGTAAACTAGAAAAACAAGAGCCTCTGGCTTGAAAGACTCGCACTAACCACATATTCCTCATTCTCACGATTAAAACCCTTCTGTCCCCCAGATTCAACCCCCACCCCAAGATGTATCACTTACCAGACCATTTTGAGCCACGTAAGTGGGGAGACCGCTCACTAGAGCCCAGTGGTCAGCAGGTGGGTTCCTGCAAAGGCCAAAGACAAATAAATAGCGACTCTCAAGTCAGGGACTGTGCCTCCTCACTTTCGGCTGGCCCTGCCCCTGCTCCCATCCACCGCAGCTGCCTCCGCCCCAAAGGCTGGCCAGGCGTTACTGTACACCCTGAAATGGAGACTGTCCGTGATGTTGAACACTCCAGACACTGATAACTACGGACCACAACGCAGATGATGCCCTGTTTCCCCTCGTCAAGTGCAGAGGTGTAAGCTCCCACCAAGGGCTGAGCACAAAGCTAACCCTGTAATGCTTACTTGTAGGGGAGGCAGCACCACAGACCCTGGGCTTACAGCTATGTGCTGTAGAACAGTGCTTCAGTCAACAGTGGGAACGTGCATGTCAGTGGTCCCGTAGAGCTGTCGCTCAGGACTGTCACAGCCTCCTTACTGTGTATTGCTACCAAACCACTTGGCAATGTGCTTCTCACGTGTCCCCCTTCCTTGAGGCGGAGACACGTGATTTTATTACTTTTTTTGCTTGGTTATTTTAAGAAAAAAAAAATACACATATAGAAAAATGCACAGCCATTGTCATTAGCCAGGCATGGTGACAGACAAACACCTTTAATCCCAGCACTCAGGAGGCAGAGGCAGGTGTAGCTCTGTGAGTTCAAGGCCAGCCCGGTTTACAAAGCCAGTTCCAGGACAGCCAAAGCTCTGTTACTCAGAGAAACCTTGTGTCAAAACAAACAAACAGCAAACCAAAACCAGCCATCATCAGTCATTATCAAGTGAACGCTGGGCTGGAAAGTCAGCTCAAAGGATAAGAGTGCTGGTAGTATAATCATGAAGACGTGAGTTCAGATCCCCCAGAATCCATGTGAAAAGATTTAGTGTGGCTGCACACACCTATTACCATAGTACTGAAGGGTGGGGCATAGGGACAGGAGGGTGACTGGGGCTTACTAGCCTCCAGCCTAGCTCTATGTTCAAACACAGAGTGATAGAGAAGGTCATCTGGCCTCAGAATGTGCACATGCGCTCATGTGTGCACACACACAGGCACACGCACATGCACACGCACACACCAGAAAGCGAACATTTCAGAAATCCCACACCAGTCGAGAACAAAGATGTCGCCACTTTGGAAGCCCCAGCCCCCGTCAATCACTGCCTTCTCCCTAAGGCGGGAGAACCATCACTCTGGTGTAATCATGTTGCTTTTCTTCACCTTTCTATGCTCTGCTCCCACGTCTTGCCAACCTGATCAGCCTGTTTTTCAACTTCCTTTAAAAGGAATTATTCAATGCTCGTTATTTTGTTTGGCTTCTTTTTCACGTATGCAATTTTCTTCTCGCCACAGTAGCACAATTTGTTCATTCACACGTTTCTGGCCACCTTCTCCCTCCTTTCCCAGATGGGGATCCTGTGAGACAGCACTGCTAACTCAGCTCTGCAGATTGTAGTGTCTGTCTTGGAAATATTGAGTGGGAAGATGTGTATCTTTCTAATTTCTAAAGAAGTAACCAATGTATGCCCCAGTCGTGGTATCCTACCATTTCCTTTGTTTCGTGCCCCTGCCAATACTTAGTTCAGATCCTGAGTTACAGCCCTTCTGTTGGGTCCCAGCAGAGCATCACCATGGTCTTCCTTATCTCAATGTGTTTGTTGTATGGTTGCCATTACGGACTTCCTACTCATGTCTTTCTCTTATGTCCCTGTAATGTTCCTCTTTCATTGGTTTAGATTTCTCTGTAGGCTTGATGTGATGCAGTTACCTATGTCATAAATGTCTCATGTTGCACCGTGACTTCTTTTTTTACACTTTATAATAAACATGTGTCCTAGGTATGCTCAGCGGTTTCCACCACTGACCTGTGTGCTTAGTAGAATATGGGAGAAGCTGAATATGCTTTTTATAGATTTGGGGTTTGGGGGAGGGGTGGGATTTGAGACAGGGTCTCTTTGTGTAGCTTTGGCTGTCCTAAAGCTCACTCTGTAGGTCAGATTGGTGCTGGGATTAAATGTGTATGGCACCACTGCCTGGCTGAATATGTTATTTTTTTAAGACTTAACTTTTGAGATTGGTGTGTGTCTGTTTAAGTGTATGTCACATGTACAGGTGTCCACAGAGACCAGGTCTCTTCTTATCCGGCCAGGCTATCTTTGTCATCTAACTAGAATGTCTAGTTGATTTCTCTTCCCTGTAACAATATTAGTAAATCTTGCAAGAATCCAAATGGCGGTTGTTTTAGCAGCTTTGGGCCCTGCCTGATGATAATCCTTGTAAGAGGGTCCTAAACACACACCCCAGTTGTCTGTGGATGAGTGCTGGGGTTGCACCATAAGCCTCAAGGTTGTCTGTAGATGTACAGTGTCGACCAGCCTATCTTGACTGATTCAAAAGTTGGTATTAGAAACAGAAGGCTTTCAGCAAGCCTAAACAGGTGACTCGGGGAAGGGTTCTGTGGAAGGAGCAGGTGATTGTTATCTTAGCCTGGTGAGATATGCTGCATTAATGAAACACTGGGGGAGCGGCTGGGGAGGTAGCTCCGAGGGTGAAGTGCTGGCTAGTGGCTGCAGTGGTCAGTGGAGACTGGATCCCCAGAGCAAGCTGGCAAAATCTGGGTCCAAATGAGAGATTGAGAAGCAATCAGGTCAAACTCTAGCCTCTCTACATGCACACACTCATGTGCATTCACATACATGTGAACATGTATGTACACGTATGCTTACACGTATGCAAAAAAAAACCTGAGGAAAGTTGTGACGTGTGGTAGTGTAAAAAAAAAAAAAAGACAGTGAGTTTTAATGAATGTGAAGCTAGGGAAAGGGTTAGAAGCTAGCAGCGGTGACTTGTGCCTGTAATCCAGCACTTTCGAGGTACAGGCAGGAGGATCAGGCGTTGAAGGCCAGCTCCAGGCCGGCCTAGGCTACATGTGACCCTGTTCTTTAGAAAGAAAGAAAGAAAGAAAGAAAGAAAGAAAGAAAGAAAGAAAGAAAGAAAGAAAGAAAGAAAGAAAAGAAAAGAAAAGAAAAGAAAAGAAAAGAAAAGAAAAGAAAAGAAAAGAAAAGAAAAGAAAGGGAGAGGGGAAGAGAAAAGAAAAAGACAATTTAAAAGGAAAAAGAAAAGATGTTTAGAGAGTGGCATGCTGGAAGAATGTGCATTGAAAAATTAAAGAAGAAAAGAGATTGTGCTCAGGAAAACTCAGATCTGTGATGCTGGATACAGATACAGGTTTAATCCTAGCACTCAGGCAGGAGGCCATCCCAAGATAGTGAGACTTTACTTAAAGTAAAGAGAGGGAGAGGGGAAAGGGGAAGGGGAGTAGGGGAGGAGAGAGGAGAGGGTAGATAGAAATGGGGAATGGGGAGAGGGGAGGAGAGGAAGGAAAGGAGGGTTAAAAAATTATTACTTTATTTTATATGTATGGGTGTTTTGTCTGCGTGTGTGTGTGTGTGTGTGTGTGTGTGTGTGTGTGGTGTGCTTTAAAGCCATGGCGTTAGAGATGTGCCATGTGGGTGCTAGAAATTGTCCTCTGGAAGAGCAGCCACTGCTGTTAACCGCTGAGCCACCTCGTCGGCCCCAGAAACGGTCTTTACACCAGCAGGAATGCACAGGAATAGAGAGCTCAGCAATAGGGGAATGTGAGATAATTTCTCACCCCCAACTTATAAAAGGGCAGACCGGAGAGAGAGCTGTTCCTCCGAGTGACAAAAGGAGTATTTAGGATTTGACCCGGGGACCAAGACTGAGTCAGCATTTCCGGTTATCGTTACTGTTTGTGGATTAAATCCCTTCAGTTCTCTGGCTTTGCAGGGAGTGGGCAGCCAATGCAGGTGTGGCCCTCTCACGGAGCCTAATTGCAGTTTAAGGAGCCTGCAATTAAACTGAGAAAGTGAGCCTGTCTCCGGGTGGAGTTCTGGGTGTGGCTCTAGGAACAGGGAGGGATTCTGGGAGATAAGGAGACCCTAAAGACATCTGGAACATTCTACTGACCGTAGTAGCTCAGGCCCATCCCAAAGGAGATTGTGACTTCTCTGCCCCTAAAATAGTCCTCTCCAGGCACCCCCAGCATCCTCCCCAGTCCGGTTCAAGACTCGGTGTTCCTTGAGGCAAGTCTCTTTCTTTCCCAGCATCTTGCTCCACGGAGTGATAGAAAAGCCTCAATTTGAGACCATTATCTCTTTTCTTACTGGGAACCAGGGTAGTCATTGTCTCTTAACACTGGCTATGGGTCTGAGACCCCACCTGATACATAATCCAGCCTTGGTGTCTTTGATCAAGCTCTTCCCCTCTGGGGACCTGGTTCCGACACCTTGTAAGTCTCATGGCTCCGGCTGCTCTCTCTACCTCCAACCAAGAGCATGGCGGGTTGGGGTTTGACCAGAGCAGTTTGGAGTTTGTTCAGGAGCTGTGGATTGAAGGTGTTGAAATAAGACGGTGTTGGAGGTAAGCCTGAAGTTTTTCCATGTCTGGAGATGAAACTTACGGGATTACTTTGATGTCTTCTTTGCCATGCAGGATGTAGTCAATGACCTTGTAGAAGTTAATTTCCTGGCAAAAGAGGAAAATTACACACCGTGAGGGCAGAGCTTCACCAGAAGTGATCTATGGAACTAGTTTGATTCTTCGTTCTTTCTTTTTTTTCTTTTTTTTCTTTTTGTTTTTTGACTCGCTCATTCCTTGCCCTTCACTATCTTCTGCCCCGTTTTTGTTTTGTTTGTTTTTTTCAGGGATACCAAGTTTGCTCCTAGCTCCTTCTAAGGACAGCTCTGCTGCCTTCCAGTGCTCACTGTTTTTAGAAACCCTCATAGGAGGTCACAGAAGGTCATAGACCTTCGAAGAACCAGCTGGCCAGTTGGCTCCACTTCTCTTTCATTCCATGGAAAATTCCATTACCTTATCAGGTCCTCTGTATGCCTAACTATGATGGGCAGCTTAGCAACCGTCTCACAGACAAGAACTGAGATGCAGGCGAGGGAAGGACTACAGTGTAGTGAGACAGTGAGCCAGCATAAGAGCCAGGGTCCTGGCTAACTCAAAGACTCTGTAGCTATCTATATGACTTAGGGAAGATGCTTAAAATGGAACTGAGGTGTCTCTCTTGCCTGGGACACAGCTTCTCAGATAATGACCACCAGACTGTTGTTACTGAAACAGTCACATTTACTTGAAACAGGCACTGACTTGCATTGATTAAGAAGTAGCGATTCCAAACTTGGCTCTCCCTCAGCTGTTAGACTTCTTTTTATTTGGAGAGAGAGAGAGAGAGAGAGAGAGAGAGAGAGAGAGAGAGAGAGAGAGAGAGAGATGTGATTGGGCTGGAGAGATGGCTCAGCAGTTAAAAGCACGGATTGCTCTTCCAGAGGTCCCGAATTCAATTCCCAGCAACTGCATGGTGACTTATCACCATCTGTAATGGGATCCAATACACCTTTCTGGTGGGTCTGAAGACAGCTACAGTGTGCTCATATACAGTAAATAAATAAATAAATTTTAAAATGACATGATTAACTAAAATACAGGAGTCTGGATAACTCGTTTGTTTAGACTGGAGGGTGTTGTATGCACATGTTTGTGCTGGCAGGTGCATGAGCCTCTGTGGATGTGAGGAGGCCAGCAGAGGATGCGAGGTGTCTTTCTCTACCACTCTTCATCTTGTATGCCTTTTAGGAAGGGTAGCCCCACCAGCAAGCCCAAAGGGGTTTCTTATCACTCTGCCTACCTTCCCCCATCAAGGTTGCGTAGGAAATAACCATTGAGCCATCTCTCTAGCCGTTGGTTATTATGTTGCAGAGTTTTCCCTGTCGGATTACATTAGTGCAGAGGAGGCCTGTGACTGGACAGGGGAAGGGGAGGCAGAGCTAAGAGTTGCAGAGAGAAGAAGCATGGCAGAAGGAGGAGGAGGAGGAGGAGGAGGAGGAGGATAAGAACCAAGGAGGCAGATGTGAACCAGTGTGGCTTTTACCAGCCACAGGTAGTTATGATATCATAAGGCTAGAATAATTGGGATAAAGCTTTTATCATTTAACAATTGGTTCAGAAATTATTGTAGTGGCATCTTGTAAATTGTGATTTTATTGATACATAAATCTAATTGGTTAATTATAAGCATTAAGAGTTTTAATTTTACCAGGTTACTGGATATTGTGTTATTTAACCACAAAGTTGGCAGTTCAATTTGGTTACTGGAATGTGGGGCAGAACCAGGGACCCCACCGGGGTATAGTGTTGTGCCTCAGCCAGACGATGGGGGTGGGGAGGGGGAGGGCTAGCTGCAGAGAGTTACCAGCGGCAGGAGCATTGGTGGGATGAGAGAAGCAGGGGCACAGAGAGTTGGCGGGTTCTCTTTTTTAATATTTCCCACAACAGTTATATTATATTATATAATATACATATATGTGTATGTAATTTATTTGGAGTGTGTATATAAGTAGGTAGGTATATGTGTGTACCTTCATGTGCACACATCACAATGAAGGTGGAAAGATCAGAGGATGACTTGTAGGATTTAATTCCTCCTTCCCATGTCATGAGACCCAGGGGACAAACTCAGGCCACCAAGCTCAGTGACCTAGCATTTCCACAGATGCCAGTGTACCCATCCTCCAGTCACGTTCTCAAGGATGCCTGCCACATTACTTTTAAAAGTCTTGTGACAACTCTAGACCTACCACGAGTCAGTTATGTCAGAAATATAAATTGACATGCCTATGTTTTTCTACAATGTCAGAAATTTATTGAAAAATAACAAATTCAAGACTATATCAACTTCATTGGCTTAAATTCACCAACTACTACTGACTTCACTGGCTGTTTGTGGCTTTTGGCAGTTCCAGGTTTTTTTGTTTTGTTTTGTTTTGTTTTCAATCTAATCTTAGATACAAATATTATTTATTACACTGCACACAATGATGTGCCTCTCTCTCTCTCTCTCTCTCTCTCTCTCTCTCTCTCTCTGTGTGTGTGTGTGTGTGT
>NC_034604.1:55034795-55037762 GCF_900095145.1 Mus pahari | reverse complement strand
GCCCCTGCCCCTGCCCCTGCCCCTGCCCCTGCCCCTGCCCCTGCCTCTGCTCTCAGTGTGTTGGGATCAAAGACATGTAAGGTTTGGACTCTGATACAGTTTTGATGCATATATCCATATGTTTCTTATTTAAGTTGACACATTCAGAGGAGGTCATCCTCTCTTTGCATAAATGAGCTATCAGTCTGCCTCATGGTTGGTGCTGGGCAGATGGTGGCTGTTTACGTGCACAAATGTCATGCCAAATCATCCTTCACCAGCATTTGCACTTACAACAGAGCCAACTGCTTCTAGCAAGGAATCACTCAGGGCAAGACACAGCCTGAAGGGAACTATTATTATCCACAACACGGAAGAACTTTGAGCTTGCCCCACCTGATCACATCTGTCACTGGGAAAGTGATTAAACAGATACCGAGCACATCTGCTCCACGTACTTTGGGTTACCTCCCCATAAACCCATTGTAAGTTAAAATACTGTTTTAAAAAACCTGGGCAGAGTGGCTCATGCCTGTAGATCTAGCATTTTCAGAGGCTGAGGCAGGAGGACTGTGTTTCAGTCTCACCTGAGCTATGTAAAGAGACTCAGCGTCACCTAAGTATAGTGGTCACATCTGTAATGCTAGCAGTCAGGAAACACAGGAGGGTCACTACAAGTTTGAAGCTAGCCTTAGGTTCTAAGATAGTCTGGGCTATAGAGTAAGACCTCGTCTTTTAACAACAACAGCAACAACAACAACAACAACAACAAAAAGACAAGAGGTGCTCAAACACCTCATCGGAATAATACGAGCTATGAAATCTACAGTTGAGCATGTGGCCAGTGCTGTTGCCAGCTTGGCTGACCATGTGGTGGCAAGTGCAGCTGCCAGGGGACTCTTCAGAAAAGTTCCTATGGTGTCTACTGGGTTTGGTTGGTGTGATTGGTGTGTTAAGCTTTTTTTTTTTTTTTCTTTCTCTCCTGAAGTCTACAGGAAAATCAATTTGCTTTCAGAAAAAGCAGCAAAATTGAATCAGTGTGCTTTGGCAAATAGGGCCTTTTCTACACACACTGCAGCTGTTGTGTGGCCTTCAAGGCCATATTCATAAATGACTTCACAGACTCTGGAAAACCAAACCAGAGCCATCAAGGGCACCTTTGTTACCTTCTGCTGAACAGCAGACACTGTGACACCAGGATCTTTGAAAGAGCCACCAGTGCAGTGGTGGCCAAATAACAAGGCCTGAAAATATGGCCATCTGAAGACAAGTGGTATGTCTTGGTATTTTCCATGAAGCCTAACCAATTAGCCTGTGCAACTTTTTCATACTTTAAACACACACACACACTGTTTTACTTTCTAAAGGAGATGAAATGAGATACAGTTGGCTGTTAGAGGACCTCAGACCTCAGATCGAGGGAGGGGTGGTTAAAGTCAAAAGCTGTATTTTAAAAGTGTATTTGAATTCAGCCAATAAAGCATGAGTCATATTGGATGGCCAAAGGAACCATGGGAAGGGCACGTTTGCGAAGGTAGTCAGTCACCAGAGAGAGAAGTACCCTGATTTTAAATCTGCACAAATGATTTGGCCTTTCCAGATCTTCATCTCTTCAACCGTCTGTCAGTGGGAAAGTAAAAATAACTCATTCGTAGACATTAAAAAAAAGAAAAAAATGACAGCCAGGCCTGCTGGTGCAGGTCTGTCATTCCAGCGGCTTGGGAGGTTGAAGCAAGGGCACTGTGAGTTCAAGGGCGGCCTCCACTAAGGGGCAAGTTCAAGGCCAGCTTGGGCAACCAGTCTCAAAATAAAAGCAATTAAAAAAAAAAAAACATAAAAAGGGCTGAGGAAGTGATAAAACACTTGCCGGTAGGCAAGAGGCACTGGGTTCAAACCACACACCACAAAAACAAACAAACAAACAAACAAACAAACAAAACCAGTTCAGGCACAGTGCCCAACAGCCAACCAGCCAGCCCTGCTTTTATACTATAGCTCCTGCCTGCTGAGTGTCAGCGGGAAGCCAGTACTTGTAACCTGAGTCCTGTGGATAAACTGGCTTAGCCCAGTGTGACATATGTGGGCCTCTGGAAATGTCCCAAGCCCACAGTGTCAGGACTGAGTGTACCCATGTTCCCACTACACCCACATTCTGTTAAAAAAAAAAAAAAAAAACTGTTTTGAGTGGGGCGTAGCAGTCCATTAACCATAGCACTTGGGAGGCAGAGACAGATAGATCTCTCTGCAAGTTCAAGGCCACAGCCTGGTCTGCATAGAGAGTTCCAGGACAGAGGTGCATAGAGACCCTGCAGCAGACAACTTGATGAAAGCACATTCTTTCCTCTCACAGAGTAAGTAGTGGAAATCAAACTCTGGTCCTCCGGCTTTACCTCAGTCACCTTTTCCCACCAAGCCACCTCAACAGCGACACCCACGGTTTACATGATCAATCCCGGCCAATCCTGTGACTCTGTGGCTGAGCGGAGGCCTGGGTTTGGTTTTGGTGATGAATTCGAGGACAACAGCCAGTGAATGGTCTTTGTGAAATAAGATGTGTCCCTGTTCTGCTCCCTGGAGATTTGCCTCCTCTCCTATGCCTTGGTGAGGAACACATCCCAATATATCCAGAGTTTCATAGGTTGCTGGAATCTCTACAGGCTCTGTTTCCAAGCTTTCAGTGTATCATTGACTCGAAAGCAGTACTTGCCTGAGTCCTAGATGGTCTCCCTCAATTGTCATCTATTCCTTTCTTCTCTGGAATGACTTTCAAGCTGAAGACAATGACTTCAGCGCATAACTCAGTCCATGTTCTCTATTATGGGCTATATCAACCAACTCTAACACTTCCGATTATAACTTCTGGTCAAGATACAGTTGGTCCAGTTAAAATGGGACCAACCACATTTACTTTGACCCCAGAGATAAACAGATCCAGATCCAATCATGTCTCTCTCTCTCTCTCTCTCTCTCTCTCTCTCTCTCTCTCTC